>NW_024581041.1:901535-1000557 GCF_017639235.1 Corvus kubaryi
CCTCGGTGCAGCTCCGCTCGCGGCCGCCAGGGGCGCTGGTGGCTCCCGGCCGGGCAGGGCGGCTGCGGGGATTCCCCCGCGCCTGCAGGGGGCGCTGTGGCGCCAGCTCGGCCGCCTCTGCACGCGGTGATGGCGGCCGGGCCGGCGGGAGGGATGGCAAAGGGGCTTCCTTGGCAAAGCCCCAGGGGCAGCCGGGCCCCTCGGGTGCCGCTCGGGAGCCGGAATGGAGCGCAGCAGGAACCTCGGAGCGGCGGCTGCCGCAGCGGAGCCGGGCGCACCCGGGTGGCAGACAAAGTGTAGCAGAAAATTCCACAGCCGTAGCAGGAGCCGCGGGGTGTCCCGGCGGGCACGGGGGGTCGGGTTAACGTGCACTGAAAGAGCCGGAGCAGCGGCAGAAAGCAGCGGGGCCCGGCAGCGGCAGCAGCCGGGAGATGCTCCCTCCGGGAACGGGGTCGGGGTCCCGGGTTTTTCCCCTGAGGCACCCGAGTAGATGGTGAGGGTCCTTTCCAGTCAGATCGGGTGTTAATAAGGTCCCAGTTCACCGGCTGCAGCAACTCGACCGTTCCCCTCCAATCCCGAGAGAGAGCCAGGAGCTGAGCCCAGCCCTTACCCCCCAGCCAAAACTCTCGAGGTCTCTCTGCCCTTCCCAAGAGAAAAGCTCCCGGCTAAGAAGCTGCAGCCAGCTGCACCCCTTCATCCCATCTTGGCTACTTCTTTTGTCTTTTAAGTACTGGTTGTTATCATTTCTTAGGCAACAGATGGGAGAAGATTCCCTGAAAGAAAAAAAAAAAAAAATCCTAACCTCCAACAAGTGTACATTCCCTGTATTTGAATCACTAATACGACTGAAGGAGTAGCAGGGTAGTCCCCTTTCCCCCAAAGTGCAGTTTATAGAGTGTGCAAAGTCAAAGTAACCAGGAGAGCAAGAACTGATTATTAGCTCAAGGAAACTTTTCCTTCCCCACTTGAGAGCTGAGATCCAAGCTCGGCGTTGGAAAACAGAAATGCAGGGTGCTGCAGTTTGAAACACGTTGAGATGCTTGGACAGAGGCTCTGAAGGGAAGTGGGTGTGTCTGTTTCTAGTACCTCGTCCTGTAGCTTACCTAGTAAAAAGCATGTGTGGCCTTAGCAGTAAGATCAGATGTAATTACAGAAAAGACTGTATGCAGACATATTTCAATATCATCAGCTCTTTTGTTGCTTTCTGTGCTTTTCTTATTGTTGCCTCAGTTTAGTGGTTTTGCTTCTCTTTGATAGCTGACCTTTTGCTGCTGCCTATAGACCCCACCCTCGTCCCCTGGAGGTGTATCTTCATGAGCTGTGAGTCAGTTTAATTGATTTTGTGCTCAGGGCAAGGTTATTCCTTCTGCCACCCCATGCACTCCCTTGGGCTCTGAGCCAGAACCAGCATTTGCCAGACCTCTCTGTGAGCTTCTTAACTCACTGACCTGGCAGAAGTCTAACAAAGTAAGATTAATTTAAAAACAAAACAAAAAAAAAAGGCAGCTGGATAGTTTCCTGCCAGCTCAATGAGTTCAAGCTGCTTATGGAAGAGCCTAGCAAGTGCCAGAGCTGGCAGAGAGTCTTGCTCGTAGTGGCAGCCTTTAGTCCAGCCCTCTGAGGCGTAGGGGAAGTGGGGGTTGCAGGCTCCAGCCACTTTGGCACTCGCTGCACTCTCCACTTTCTTCACTGTGTTTCACCATTCCAGCCACCTGCACTGCCAGTCACCACTCTTGGCCTTCTCTGAAAGTGGCCACTTTAGTTAAAGGACTCTTTAACACCTGCAGGCTTGGAGAGCACTGAACTGGAGTTCAGTGCTGTGGCTGCACGGCACATCCTTCAGGAATACAGGACAGAGCTGTGCCCAGCTTAGCAGAGCAGCCTTGAGAGAGCTGAGTCACGGGCAAGAGGCAGAGCCTGCAGGTTTTCTGGAGGCTGAGGAAGCAGAGACTACACCCTGGGCTGCCTTGTGCAGCCTTGCTGTGAGGGCAGGAATTCCTGCCACGTGGACACACGCTCAGCGCACACAGACAAGTCCTTTCCTACCCCCACAGTCCCTTCCTAAGGAAGACAGGTGAGCCTCAGGTGAGGTCACTTGCAGACAGGTCTCTGCTGCTTTGTAGGTAAGTACTCCAGCTTCTGCACATGCGCAACCCAACAGCTGCATGCAGGCAAACCCAGCCCCATTTGGAGGACAAGGACAGCCAGGGGTGTCTTGTCATCCTTCAAAGGCAAGCTCAAGAAGGTTTCAGGCTACCACAGGTGATTTGGCTGGGGCAGCGTCCTCCTGTTGCCACACTCCTGGGGCAAGGGGAGAGAGAGGCTTTGGAGTCCTCAAAAAGAAGCACAGCTGGGGGAAGGAGGGTCTTGCACTGAAAGAACTAAATCAGTCTGCCCCACAATCAGCCCTCAGAGTACCCAGAAAGTGGGGGTGAGGTGGATTTCTGGTGTGCTGCAAACCAGGTAGTCTCACCAGTCCTGTATTTGGTTTAATGACTTTCAGGTCATTCGAAATTAATTTCATATACTTTGTGTAAACTAGTAAAACATATTTTTGAGGTCGTAATGTCCTGTCTTCAAGCTGAACCATGAAGCTTTTTCCTAAGCAGGTACTTTCTTAATATCAAGAAAATAATTGGTGCTTTTTACAGTTTCTGTAAGTGGATGTCTCTCCATTGATTGGTGTAGATGAGAGAAGGGACCTACAGGTGATGTTGTATACCCAGCTTTCCTGACATCTCCACAGCTTTTCCAAAGTCCATAGTTATCCCAGACATCTTGATCATGGGAAGATGCAGCCCCAGACCATTTGCACATCTGTACAAAAGCAAGCTGCTTTGGGCAGTGGTTGGACACAGAGGTTGAATACAGAGATTGGATCCACACAGGGCTGTCGATTGGCCAGGTTGGATGGGTCTTGGAGCAACCTGATCTAGTGAAAAGTATCCCTGCTCATGGCCAGGGGCTGGAATGAGACGGTGTTTAAGGTCCCTTCCAACCCAAACTGTTCAGTGATTTCAAGAGCTGTACTGTGAGTAGGAGAGCTGTGTTAAAGTGGGAATGAGGCCCTTGCTGCTGGCCCTCAGGGTTCCCTGTGCAGGCAGCACATGTAACACTGGGGCTCCTTCTTCTCTCTCTGCAGGAACATGACATTGAGACAGCTTTCGGAGTGGTTCATGTCACCATGCGGGGCACGCCCAAGGGGAACAGACCTGTCATCCTCACATACCATGACATTGGCCTCAACCGTAAGCCCTTGCATTCCCAGGACCCTGAAAAAGTGATTGTTTGTGGTATTTGCTTTTGAGCGTGGGGAGTAGCAGGCCTGGCATGGAGCTGAGATTAGATCATTCCAGGGTGAAAAGATAAAGGTCTGCAGGAGAGAGAGCACGTGGCGTGCCCCTGTCCATTCCAAGAGCCCTTGAAAGGTAGGGCCAAGGTGGAAAGGTGGAAATAGGTCCACCCAACACACTGTAGTGCTCTAGCTGACTTGCTACACTGTGTGATAGGGTATCCATTCCCTGGGTGCTGGGCAGGTGAACAAGTTCCTTCTACATGGCTGCAGCAGGAGCGTAATGATCTGGTGGGCTCAGCTGATCTTTTGACATGTCTTCCCACCCAACATGTACTGTTACGTTCACACAGGTGCTCCTCTGTGAGTGCTTTGAGTACCCAGGTGCTGCAGGCCCTGCTTTCTGGGACATTGCAGGCTGGACTCTTGTTTGTGTGCCTGCCCTCCAGTCATGGCAGTTCCATTGCTGGGACTCACTGCTGCATTGCAGTTTTGAGGCACAGCACATACACCATCCAGCACCCACTGCTCTGTGGGCTCAGTGGGGACTTGAGTTCCTGCAGGTGTGTGCCGTGGTGTTTGGAGGGTGGCTTGCAATAAAACTTAAGTAAATGTCTAATTTCTTTATGTTGTTGTTGCAGACAAATCCTGTTTTAATGCATTCTTTAACTTTGAAGACATGCAAGAGATCACCCAGCATTTTGCTGTGTGCCATGTGGATGCGCCAGGCCAGCAGGAAGGAGCTCCCCCATTCCCATCTGGGTAAGAGGTCTGCAGAGACCCATGTTGTTCAGTCTGGACTGAGGTAGTACCCAGTTTAAGCCAGCTGGGACTGCCAGGCTGAGTGTAGCGGTAAGCAGCTGTCAGCAGCAGAGGAAATGGCAAGATGAGGAGGCTTCCCAACGGGCATTCATGGAACTCTCCAATTACTCAGACATGGGTAAAGCCCTCACTAGTGCTGAGTCTGGTACCAGCTTTCTGACTTGAACATGAGCCCAGCACACTGCAGTTGAGCTGGTATTTCATCTGTCCATCCTGCCACAGAAGTCTGACTGCCCAAAAGACCCCAGCTGTGTGTTAGTCTTGCTCTGAGGGATGGGATCCACACAGTCAGCTGAAACATACAGTATCGTTGCACATTAATAACCTGTGCACATGTCTGTCAGATGTTCCTTGTCCCTCCTCCTACCTTGAGTGGAACTGGAAGGTAACCTCTGTCAAGCTGCATTTGGAGGTCCTCTCTTGCTTTTCAGGTACCAGTATCCCAGTATGGATGAACTGGCTGAAATGTTACCTGCTGTTCTGACACACCTGAAGTAAGTCTCTGAAAGGAAATGGGGTGAGCCAGCTGGATACCGCTATTCCAGCACCTACCTCTGTCTCTGCGTGCTGTGTCTGATATGCTCACTGAGGTGTCCCAAGAGGCACAAGCATCTCCCAGTCAGTGTGATCCTGTCTAGCTCTGTGCTAGGAACACTGTCTGCTACATGAGCAATTTATGGCTGCTGCATCATTGCTGCATTATTTCGAAAACAAACCATAAGTGCACATCTGGATGCAGAAGGGAAAGGCTTTGCCTCTAGGGATGCTTCAGCTGAGCTAAGTTAGTCTTGCTGACTGTGAAATGCCTGTATTTCAGCCTGAAAAGCTTCATTGGGATTGGCCTGGGAGCTGGTGCTTATGTCCTCAGCAGGTGTGCAGTAAGTATCTCTTCACTGCTGGTGACTCACGTGGGCTGTGGTCGTTGCTGATCAGACTGATGGTGTGGGGCACAGGCAAAGTAGCAGTCAGTAATTACAGCTGGGCTGCAGGGAGTCACGGGAGAGCTACCTCCGTCCAGATGGTTATGTTGTAGCAGTCAGGGTTACTCTGAAGCTGTGCCAGGCGTGGAAAGATTGTAATGTGATGCCTTGGAGTCAGCAGAGCCCATCCTGAGTGCTAGGAATAGCCAGTCTTGAGTCTTCACAGAGACTGGCTGCATTACTGTGTGCTGTGTGCAGTGTTTGTAGCACCAAAGAATTGATGTGGTGATGTACTGCAAACTGGTGTTGATGAGGAATGTGCTTTGTCACTAGAAGGAAGCGGATTTTGCTCCACCCTTACACAAGAGAGCTGCCTCTATTTTGGTACCTGGTTATACATTTCTCTCAAGTGTAGTGTTCATGTGAAATCAGCGGGCATTGTTTAGCAGCCCAGGAATTTGCCTGAGTGTTTCAGAAATAGTGTTAAAAAAAGCCCCATACATGTGACATTTTCAGTAAAATTTGCTTCAGGTTGATGAGTGCAGAGAGTTGCCAGTTGTTCAGAGTGCTATCATTTCTTCAGGCCACTGTGCTGGGCAGCTGCCCCTCCTACACAAAGTTCTCTGTTTCCCATTCTCTACAGTCAGGATTGAGCCAGGGCAGTGTGAGGCACTGGTGTTTCACTGTTCCTTGCCTTCTGTATCTTGGGTAGTTTTCAGCCTTGCTAAAGAGGAGTTTGTGCAAATCAGCCTTAGTCCTCAGCAAAGTGCCACAGGGCCCTTGCCATGCTCCCTGGGCTTCGGGCAGTTTCCTGCTGAGGACAAAGGTGTTTCCTTCTGCTTCACATCAGTGCAGTAGAGCAGGAGAGCTACCATAGAACTTCAGCCTTGGAGCGAGCCCAGAACTCAGAGGCTAGTTGCCTCTGATTTCTGAGTTTATGTTTGCAAGCAGTTCTCGTAAGTGCTTCCTACCTGTGCTGCCCAGGTACAGCCCGAGGTACACTGCAGGGTTTTGAGTTGCTGGATGAAGCAGGGGAAGGGGTGTCTGCAGGCAGGGAGGCAGCAGGGGTGCTGTCTGGGCAGTGGGTATCCCTGTAGCTCAAGTTTTCCATGCTGCAGGGGTTTGGGGGCCTCAGCACTAACTCCGCTGCCATTTGCCTCATCTCCACTGGGAGACTGCCTCTTCCTTGAGGAGAAGGAGGTGCTCTCTAGGCACAGGAGCCTTTCCAGGTTCCTCACAGAGGTGCTGGATTGGAGCAGAGAAGGTTGCTGCTCCCAGCCCTGTAACACACAGGGCCTGAGCAGGACCCGCATCTGTGCCAGGTGCACAGGTCACCAGAAGGCACTGCTGAGCCTGTAGGTCCTATGGAACAATCAGTCCCTCAGTGCCACAAGTGAATCGAGTCTGGTCTTGCTGGGAGCCACTGGCTGCCAGCTGTTACCCTGGCACAGAGGAGCTCCCTACTTTGCATTTTACTTTGTCTCGCACCTTTTGCAAGAAATTTTCCAGCTGCTGCACCAGCTGTTGACCACTGTGTGGGCTGAATCATCCTTCTGATTGTGCCTCTGCTCTCTCCCCACAGCTCAGCCACCCTGACCTGGTGGAGGGACTTGTTCTTATTAATGTTGATCCGTGTGCAAAGGGATGGATTGACTGGGCAGCATCGAAGGTGAGATTCTGCTTCCCCACACATCTGCTCTCCACAGCACCTAATGAACAGTGTAGAGTAAAAAAAAGGACATAATACAGGAATTTTTCCATTTCTGGTGAAAAATGCATGATTTATTTTCTGTTCCTGCTGCATTCTTGGTCTGGGTATAGTATGGCCTTTGCCTTAGGGGCAGGGGTGGATGTGATCATGTGAACAAGGAATGCAGGTAAACTGCTTGGAGCACTCAGCTTTCCTCTGATTTAGTACTCCTGCTTGCAGGCTTCATTTGATTGATATTGATATCTCTTAATTATTTTTGTATTCTGGTCCCTTGAAGTTATTCAAGGTTTCAAGTATTTTGGAGAGCTGTGTTGTGTGTACAGTTTCTTTGAAGCTTTACGTGTCCATCCCAAGCTTCAGGCATTTGCTTCTTATGTAATTTGAATGGTTTCTTCATTGTTTTCTTGACTCTGAGTAGCTGTTTTGCAATGTGTGATGAAACTGCATTTTCCATTTACTCTCCTCCTCATTCATGGTCACTCTTTTTCAGTTTTCAGGCTGGACAACCAACATTGTGGATATTGTCTTGGCGCATCATTTTGGCCATGTAAGTACCCAGCAGATGTTAATGTTGCCTGTGCAACTGTACATGGAGCTATAACTTCTGCATGTGTCTGCTCCCAAATACTTCTGGTCCATCAGATAAGGCCACAGGTAGTACCATTTTCTCTGTGTGTCAAGCTCACATCGGGGTTGGCATGCTGGGGGGCACACACATCCTCACTCTTGCCCTAACTGTCTCCAGGCCATGCACTGGTGGTGGAACTCCTTTGTGGTGCCCAGGACGCTATCCACAGAAACAAATGGCAGCCAGTTCTCTGTAGCCAGCATGGAAGCCTTTGGACTGTGGGTAGAGCACAGGTCAGCTGGGAGCTGACAGTGGGATCTTGTATCTGTCCAGATGTTGAACTGCTGCATTCTGCTCTTCCTCTTACCCTTCAGTTTCAGCAGAGGCAAACCAGCCCCTCCTGAAAACTTTGGATACAGCAATGCCTTCTCTTTGGGATTAGCTGTCTCTCAACCAGCAAGCTTACTGGGCAGTGACAGGGATAGTGTGTTTGCACACTTTATATGCTACACAGCAGATCAGTCCGTGACCTGAAGTCCTCTTGCAACAACACATCAGCACTGGAAGGAGAGCTTCCTTCTCCAGCACTGCTTCCTCCTGCACACATCCTGTTCCCTTCCCACTGTCAAGCCCCTTCATTGTATGTAGTGCTTCCTTGCATTCCCTGCTCTCTCTGGCTCTCTAAGAATGAAGTTTCTTCTTAGAACTGGGTGCTGGGATTGAACTTCCCTTTGATCACAGTCTTTCAGCTTACCTATCAGCCTACCTTACAGCTTTGCTTCTTAAACATTAAGCATACGTGGAAGACCTGCCTAACGCAGAGTGATTTGTATCTGTGTAAGCATTACTGAGGCTTGGGAGTTAACTTATCCCATCTCAGGATACCTGTACTCTTGCTGCAGCTTGTGCATTGCCAGTTGTAAAAGTGTAGTCACATTACCAAAGCGTGGCATGTACCAGCACATCACATAAACACCTCATGTCTCCAGGATCCTGATGCAGTCTGGAGTCGCTGCCCTGTGGTGTCACTGCTCAGGGAATGACATGTATGGACACACTTTAATGCTTTGGTATTTTTATGACTATTGCTTCTTTGCTTGTCAAAAGTATGTTTCCTGTCTTTCAATTTTTCTGCTTTTGTACAGGAGGAACTGCAGGCAAATCTAGATTTGATCCAAACATACAGGCTTCATATTGCGCAGGACATTAACCAAGATAACCTTCAGCTGTTCCTCACCTCATACAACAGGTATAGGATAACTTTTTGCCTAACAGACAGCTCCTACAGCTTCCCTGCTCAGTAGATTTGCTGCCATATGTATTATCCTATTGGGTATTGTATCAGGGGAAGCTTTGTCCTAAGCCTAGTCTTCAGCTGTTTCCTGAGCCAAGCCTAGCCCTTGTGTCTGCCCCCAGACCCTGTCACACCTCAGTAGATCATCTCTGGGCACACAGCAATGCCATGAGAGGATGGATCCTGTTTTCTGGGAATGACTACTGGGGCTCCTGCTCAGGGCATGACACACAGAGTTGCCTGGGTGGTGGAGCCAGCACTGATGGTTGGATTTTGTGTGCCCCTTTGATATCCAGTTTCCTTTGCAAATTTAGTGGAGCATTGTTCTGTTTTGTCTTTCAGTCGTAAAGACCTGGAAATTGAGAGACCAGTTGTTGGTGTCAATGAAACGATTGCAAAAACACTCAAGTAAGTTGTCTGAATCAGCCTATCTCAGTTGCTGACTGTGCAGTCTCTTCAGCAGAAAAGATGCTGTTGCTTCTCAGCAAGAGCTGCACCAAGCCCAAGTGCTGGGAAGATTGTCCAAGACAGTCCCAGGCTGTGGTGCAGGACTGTCAGCTGCAATGGGGCAGAGGTGTCTGGAAGTCCTCTCATTAAGAACACATTGAGATTCTCCAGAAGGCAGTGTCAGAGGCTCATGTTTGCAACAACAGTGGTGGTTGATATGCATGGAGGGGATAGTCTGGGTGCGTCTGCAGGCCCTGGAGAATGTTTTGGTACAACAAAATGCCGAGGTGTGATGGCAGGCAGGGATTTTGCCAAGCCTTTTTTTTGTTAACCTTTCATGAGGGTGTTGGTTCACAGAGCTCAACCTTCTTAGAAATCCCTTGGATGCACTTTGAGTAACACCTCTGTTTTGGTTTTTGAGCAGGTGCCCTGCCTTGCTTGTTGTTGGTGACAACTCACCTGCTGTGGAAGCAGTGGTATGTATCCATGAGCTCTTTGCTCTTGTGACATTAGCCCCACAAGTCACTTCGCAACCCTGCAGTGCTTTCACCTTGCCCAGAATTAGTTACAGACAGTGGCTCTTTGTCCCAAACTCTTTTCCAGTCCCCCAGCTAGTCGTGGGAGAGCCAAGGCTCAGGGGGCCTGAGTGGCCCTCAGGGCAACTCCAAGGTGAGGATGGCAGAATCTGAACGAGCACCCTGCTCATTCACCCTGCTCATCAAACAGGTGATGCAGAGGACCCTGTTCAGGATCGTGCATCCTTCCCCAAGCTGCCTGCAGTTTGGTTCAAGTCTTGAATTGCTGTTGTTTTGCTGTTACACTGAGGCTACCTGGGGATTAAAAATAACTGAGTGTGACTCCAGTTCTTGGGGTGGGGAGCCATGTAGAGCTCTCTTAGAGCACTGCGTCATCAGGAAGGCAGCACGTAGGAGCTGTTGTCCTCTGCAGACACCCATAACCCACTTCCCTCCCAGCACAGCTGTAAACAGGGCACGGTACAGGGTAGTGTGTTTGTGGTGGATGTTGCTCCTCCCTGTCAGCCAGGGATTGTGGGGAGACCAGGGGGTTGTCAACAAAAGCAGCTGTCTAAAACTGTGGAAGAGTGTAGGAGTCTCCTAAAGCAGTAACTTGAACCTAGGAGCCATGTATGGAGAGCATTTTATGGCCATGGGCTGTTCCCTTGGTCTGTTTGATCTGGAAGTCTGAAATTAAGTCTGCAAGTTTTGACTTTTCTAGGATAATGTCCTTGATTCCCATTGCTTACTGGCCACAGCACAGTATGGGATAGGGTCTTCTGCATCTTAGTGTGCCTGTCTGGCTGCCTAGGTTCCCAGCCCTCCCCTAACCTCCCCTGCTGAGGTTGCTTTTCCTAGGGCCCCTGCCTATTCCCTTTTTGCAGCAGCCTTACAGAGAAGAGGTGGTGGTGGCCCCCTTGTCTGGCCAGGGGACTGGGTGATGTCCCTCATGCTGCACAGAAATCTCCTTCCCTCCCAGTCTTGCTGTCAGAGCGCACAAGGTGCTCCAGGGTTTCATAGTGCATCCCAAAACTAGGGGATGATTTCACTTGAAGTCATGACCTGTCATCACAAGGTCCCTTGGATGGAACACCTGCCGTTCCTCCCTGGATCTTTTATTCATTGTTCACTTCCTACATGATCTCTGCTTTCTTGCTCAGTCCTTCCTGGCTCCAGAGAAAGTGGCTGAAGACAGCCACTGCTTCTGGTGCAGCTACCCCACATTTTACATCTGACTCTTCAAGTTTTCTGTGTGACACCATGTCCTTCTCTCCTTTTTTCTAGGTTGAATGCAATTCACGTCTTGACCCAACCAAAACTACCCTTCTGAAGGCAAGTGCCACTCTAGAATCATTCTGGCCAGCACAAAGACACTATTTTGCTCATCTCGTTAGATTTTTGCCTTCCATACATTTGGCTTTAAGAAGTTTGTGGACAGTCTTTCAGGGCTGTGCTCTCTCCTCCATGGAGCCAGGGCTGAGAGGGAAGAGTTTGTCAGGGTCCCCAAATCCCTGCTTTATGGCCACCTTCAACTGGTAGGGAAGACCCCTGAGATTAGAGATGCCCTCCACCCTGCTCTCTGCAGCAGCAGCATCCTTTTTCCTAGCTTTGTACCAGTCCTGCCCACCCTCACCTGTGGCCCTGCAGTGTGCCAGACAGCAGCTGGATGGAAATGCAAAGTGACAGGTTTGGCTGGGGGAGAGGTGGCAGTGGAAGGTGCTGGGCTTCTGGAGTGTGGCCTGAGATCACCTGGTGACATGGCCTCCAAAGTGCAGGGTTCCCTCAGCAGCAGGTCCCTGAAGGTGTGCCAGCTGGCCTTGCTCTGGCTGTAGAGGTGAGATGGTGGAAATTGCAGTGTGGTGCTCTCAGCCATGGTGGGTGGGTGGTGCTGGTGTGGTTTGGGGTTGTCCTGGGCAGGAAGGACAGCTCACCCTGCCTTTTGTTTCCTGTTGCAGATGGCTGACTGTGGGGGCTTGCCCCAGGTGGTTCAGGTGAGACAAACCTTGGCTCTCCCATGGCATTTGGGTGGTACAGAGCCCTTTGTTCTGCTTGCACTAAAGCCGCCCTCTCTGTTTCCACAGCCTGGCAAGCTGACTGAAGCCTTCAAGTACTTTGTACAGGGAATGGGCTACAGTAAGTGGCAAACGTAACTTTGTGGTTTGGAGCAGGGTTGTCATGAAGGGAACTCAAGCTTTCTGGTCCATCTGGCATCTGTGTCCCTACTTCTGAGCTAGTGTGGTTGCCAGGAGATCCATCCATGCTGGAAAATCAACTAGTGTGCTGACAAGCTTTAGCAAACCAGTGTTGTTCCCTGACATGTGTTGGCGACTCCTTTCTGGTTGCTGGTGTTGGTAAAACCTTGTAAGTCTGTCTTTGTGCCAATCCAGAAAAATGTGTTCCCAAGAACAGCAGATCTGTGCATACCTTCTCCAAAGGGGAAGGAGGTAGCAGTGCAGCCCCACGACTGGTCCGGGTACATGAGAGCTCTTCCCTTTCTCCTCAGATGTTCCTGTTTCTCTCAGACTCGCCAGGGTTAAGCAATACTCCAGAACAAATCCCTCTAATGGCAGAACAGGTTACTGGGTGACTTCCGAGGCACCCAGGGAGCCCAGAGAGAGCTGTGCTTTGCACCAGTGCATGTCCTGCCCTATGGCTTCCTCCCCATGCTTGGAAGCAGAAGACATTGTCACCTGAGTGTGTCAGACTAACAGCTGCTCAGCTCCCTGCCCTTGGTGCTCCTGAGGGATGGGAGGAGAAGGGCTTCTTTACTTCTTTATCTCCAAGAAGGGCTTTACTGCTCATGAACATCAGGAGAAAGGCTTCTCAGTGCACTACAGTGCACTCTCTTACCTGCTGGGGCCAGGAGTTCCCTTTTGTGGATGAGCCTTCAAAAGCTGGAGTTAGGGAAGGAGTTGGTTTGTGTGACTGGCTAACCACTCAGCATGGCCACTGTGGGAGCTGGAACACTTGCAGTGGTCTCCTCACAGCTTTGCCAGCTCATGGTCAGGACTTAGCAGAAGCTGTCCTTTTCCTCAGGGCTCTGCAGGTGACACAAACGTGTGGGACAGTCATGTTCTCCAACGCTGGCCAAAGGAGCCTGATCTTGCAGAGGAAGATGCTGTGTGAGGAGGGTCCCTCAGCCTTACTGAGAGCGTTTCAATGTTCATGTCTTTTGTGTTCCTGGTGTTAGTAAAGTCAGCAAGTGCTGTCATCAGAGCAAGGGCTTCAGCAGCACTTTGGGGGTCAGCTCTCATCAACAGGATGTGCAGCACTGGAGGACAGGCCAGTTTTCTCCTTCCAGAATTAGTAGCTGGTACCAGAACAGTTTTCCCAGCTTTGGTGGGCAAGACTGTGGAACACTGTGGAGCGTGGTCAGTTTTCTTGGGGAGAACAAGGTAGAAGCAAAACACAGCTGGGCACTGCTTAAAATACAGAAGCCAGTTCTCCAACAGCTGTTCCTGTGCCTGCTGTACATGGGCTGAAGCAGCTGGATGTACTTGTGCTGACACTGCAGGTGGAAGGTAACAGCCTTGCAGGAGACTTGTAGCAGGAGTCTGATGCTGTTATCCCAAAGACATGAATTTCTGTCCCGTATTTGGAGTTACACAGTATAACCCAGGGAAACAGTATCTCTATTGAGCAGGTGTGGAGTGTGCAGTGGGGAGTTAATGTCACCAGGTACAGTGTGATTTTCAGCTAAAGGCATTGATCTGGCCCCGATGGGTTTTTAGATGAGCTTGGCCTCTCCCTGAGATGCTCATTAGCAGCTGCTCTTACAAATTCTGGGAGCTTTCCATGCAGTGTATGAGCTGGGAACAGAAAGAAAGGTAGCTGGGGGTCCCAGGAGTAGTGCAGCCACTAGTCACACACCGCAACTAATTGGCTCTTTCCTGTATTCATCCCTTTCCTTGTCTCATGTTGTTTCCAGTCCCTTATGTGCAGCTCAGCCACCTAAGCACTGAGTCAGGTACCTCCAACCGTGCATCCACCTTGGCCCCAGTCTGTGTGCTGAGTGGAATTGTCCTCTGGGTGCTTTGCTCTGTCTCAGCATGTCCTGCTGTGGGTGGGCTGATTGTTGTACTGTGTGTGCTATGGGTTTCCACCTTTCATTTGTATTTTGTTGATTGTTGCATGACTTCAGCTCTGTGGTTTTCTAGAGTGATGAGACTGACTTTCAAAAGGTCACCCATGCCATAGCTGCCTTGGTTTGCACAGACACTGGCCGTGGCTGCACTTGCAGATGATCAGTTACACTGCTGGCATTTGCTCACCTTGGACCTTTTGAAATTGGGCCTTAAACATCTTGCTTTAGACATGCAAAGACTTAATTTTGGCAGTGAAGAGTGAATTTTCTTCCCAGGGGTACAGCTCTTTCTGTGCTTACCCAGTGACACATACCCGAGTGACTGTGGTCCTGGCTCCAGGAACTGCCTTCTTATCTGAGTCTCACATTTGTTCTCTCTTGCAGTGCCAGCAGCCAGCATGACTCGGTTGATGCGCTCCCGTAGCCACTCCTCCTCCAGCGTGGGCTCTGGCGAGAGCAGCCGCAGCCGGTCTCATGCCAGCACCCATGGGGAAGGAAGTGTTGGAACCCCAGAAGGCATTGACCTCCAGGCTGCACCTCAAACTATGGAAGTATCCTGTTAGGCAGGAGCCCCTTTTCTGGATTCAGACAGCTCCACTCAACCCCACTGAACCCACTCAGAATTTAGCATTTCATCTGACATGGCATTAACTGTTCCCTCTAACCTGTGCATGCCCATCTGAGCAGCCACTTCCTTGGTAGTCTGTACTTGACATTACTTTGATCCTTTCTGTATCCCCTTGGCATCAGAGTCTCTTTAAAACTCATTGACATTCCATGGTCTTAGTAAGTCCCATTACTGTACATGCTGATGCCATCTCCTGTCTGTGCTGTGTATCAATCCAGATGACAGCCGTTGTCTCCCTTCTTCATTTAAATATAATTTCTGTGGCTTTGTGAGGTTTAGAAATGCTTTCTAGTTGTGCTTCTGCTAAAGGACCCTTGTGGTGCAGTTGGTATGTCATTGGTGGGATGTGGGAAAGTAAGACCACAAGGATGTGGCACTCTAGGCACTGGAGCAGACAGTGCTCTGCATGGAGCTGTGCCTGGGGCGTGGAACCCACTGGAAGGTCTGTGTGTTTCCAGGGCTGTTTCACATGCCAGGCAGCCTGAGGACAAATGGTCAGGAATACTGTCTTGATCTTACCTGTGTATATGTGTTAAGAAGGAGCAGAGTGATTTCTTACCTGAGCCTCCTGAAAAAGCAAAGCAATTAACCAGTAAACTACACTAACAAGGTGCACTATTAACCCAGTACAAGGGATTAAACTCCAGCAGCCCTGGCTCTAGACCACTTCTGCAACCCTCTGCTGGCCCGGCAGAAGGGCAGGATGCAATGACACATGGTCACTGTTCTGCCCTGGCACAGGTGAATCATTTGAACATTGAGCAGGTTGTGAAACGGGAAGCAGTGCCTCTTGCCAGGTGGAGATCGCAGAATCTGCTGCACTGCCAGCTGTGTCCCACTGCTGCTGCCCCAGGCAGGGTCTGCACAGGGTGCAGTTATGTGGGGGCAGGGAACACCAGTGATGTGACAACCAGCAATCACACATTCCTGTGAGTCAGGTCAGAAGGGTGAGCAGTGAACACCTATGTGCAGGTAGTAGTTACTGTCTTTGTGGAATTCACAATTCTGCTATGTTTTTACACCCGGCTGGGTCACCAAGGGTGGACAGCAGATGCCTGCTACGGGCCAGGGTCTGGTGTTAATGGGAGAAAAGGGATAAGTGGTCAGGCTACTGCAAATCTCAATTGATAAGCAAAACATCCTTTCCTCACTGCTGTGCAGCCCTGACCCAATGGGAGCCAGCTCCTCCCGGGGTCATGCTCATGTTCTGCTCCATTTCAGGTAGGGAATGGGACCGGGAGGCTCTGCCTGAGGGGGACTTTGTACCGGTTATTGAATAAAGCTGTAACTGAGTTTCATTGTTACTCTGTGTGCTCTTGGTGTTTCTCTTGGCACAACCTGCACCCCTGGGGGTTTGGCTGTCTGAGTGTGTGCTGCGGCAAGCAGCAAACTCGTCCCCGTGGCAGGGAGAGGACTGGGCACCTCTGCACCAGGATAATGTGGTTGGTGGCCCTGTGGCCCCTGGTAGAAGGCTGTCCAGGGACATTGGAGAGCTGGTCCCTGCCAAAATGCAACTAGAAATTTCCAGAATGGAAACAACAGGTTTGCTGCAACACAGGCAAGAACCACCTCCCTCCCAACAGCCAGCACTTGGAGCCATGAGCACTCCGAGCCACCTGCTGTCTCTGGAGCAGTGCTCTGCACTGGCATGTTGCACAAATATGACACAGAGCTCACTTGTGACAGGGCCACTGTCACAGCATGCGAGCACCAAGGGCAGTTCGGGCAGCAGGGGAATGTGTGTTGGCACATCCACCCCGCAGCCGGGCACAGGGAAGTGACGTGCAGCAGCCTGGCATGGAACACACCTGGTTCTTCACCTGCTGTTTTCCAGACCCAGTTTCTACTCCCACTGTCAGGTGTCACAGTTACCCTCTGTGTCTGGAGCAGGGTTACGGTGCTGGGCATGAGTTACTCCCAGTCTCGCTGTCACGCTCCTGCAGCTGCATGCCTGGACTGTCTGAGACCTTGGGGGAGGTCATTGCAGAAATGAGACAAAGTATTCTCAAGCATTGCAAACTGGATGAAAGTTGAGACTGGGAAAAACTGGCCAGTTTTATCAATGAACAAACAGTGGCAGTAGAAAGGGATCAAATGAGCAAAACCAGAATTTAAATCTATAGGAGACAGGAGACCACCAAAGAAACCTGGCCCCTGGACATGGTGGGAAGTTCAGCACTTCTGGATGCAGGTGTGGATACAAAGCACCATGTGCAGGAGAGAAGCCAGTGTAGGTGCAGCACTGGGATCTAATATGATCTGCTGACTGCACCCAGGAATGGTCCTGCCTTCAGAAGTACAGACCAAAAGAAAGGAAACACAGTATTTAAATGACAGTGAAATGAGTTAGAGGAAGTGATCCCACAGCAGGGATCAAGTGCTGTTCATGGTGATGTGGAGGAGAGCTCTAAGCTCCAGACTGCTCCTGGACCAGGAGCCCAGGTTAGTATGGAAATTAGACTTAGCAATTTGGAAGAGGAGTGATTTAGTGGAGAGTGCTGTTGTCATGGTGGCTCATAGGCTGAAGCAAGGCAAGATCTGTAGTGATGGTTGGAAGGATTTAATTGTCCTTAAAATAACTGGGAAAAGTAGACTTGTTTTTACATAAGCAAATGTTTTTCCTGTTAAAAAGGCAAAAAAATCAAAGGCAAATACAAGGTGAAAAATCAGTTTAGTAAAGGGACAAAGTGTTTCGTTGGGTGCCATGAACTACACCCACCAAATCCAGGCACAGAGCTTGAGCTTGGGACAGCCTTGCCTGAGCTTGGATCCTGATCCCTGCTGACTGTTGGAGTGTGAGCAGGGCAAAAATGTGCATTCCCATCCCTCGAGGGGCAGCCCAGAGGTTGGAGTAAAACCTTGCAAATTGGTGGAGTTTCCTTGACCTCTTCCTGCTCTTGGGAACTGGGATGCCCAGTGGAAGGGGCAGGCAAATGGAGCCAGCATTTTCCTATGCTCACCCTTAGGACTGAATTCCCAATTGCCCAAAACCTTGGGACAAGTTCATTCAGTGGCGTATCTAGCCCCAAATTTGTGTATCAGTGGCTCCTTCAGCAGCACAGGGTGAGCCTGGCTTAGCTCAGCTCCAGGCCACTGATGGAAAAATACAACTCGCAGCCACAGGCTGAGGTTTCTGCATGGGGGCTGCAGGGCCTCAAGTGCTGATGGGGGTGGGGGGGTTCTGCAGAACCCAGAAATCCATGAACCAAGTGTTTGGCTACCCCCAGCCCTGGGGCCGAGCTGCAGCCAGCCCCTGCCCCCTCACACCTGGACATGTTCCTTTGCAAAAGGGATGGTGTCAAACTCTTCTTGGTGCCAGAAAATGCTGGGAGGAGCAACAGCCAAAGATTGAGAATTGGGAGGCTCAGAATTGATGCTGGGATTTTTCCTTGTTTTGAAGGCAGAAGGATGGGGGGGTTGTGGGATGAGCAGTGGGGAGGGATGTCCATCCTGGAGGTGTTCAGGGTAGAGCCACAGCAAAGCTGTGTCAGTCACACACTGAGGAGGACACAGGACTGGGGCCATCAGGGGCTCTTGCCTCCCACAGCAGTCGTTTGGTCTCAACTCCTGAAACACCAGGTGGCTGGGCCTCACTTTGCCTGGAACCTTGGTCCTCCCCACCAGATCAAGGTGCACAAGCTGGTGCATTTCTGCTGCCCCAGGTGTGCCCAGGCTGGGGGGAAGAGAGGGCTCCTGGGTCCCTCCTGTGGCCTGAGACACCTGTAATGTGTTTGTAGGCCATGTACTATGCTTTTGCACCCCACATCCCCAAGAACCACAATGGGGCTGCACCACCACTTCTAAGAGCAAATGAATCTTCTCCCAAACATTATCAACCCTTTGCAAAACAGCTCTGCTGATCTCAGGGCAGGCTCAAGGGGGTCCTGACCCCCAACAGTGTCATAAGGCCCAAAAGCCCTGTTGAACCTGAGTGCATTTCACATTGCCAAGGTGGTTACAATTGACCAGAAACTTTCATGTTTCAGCACAGACAGAACAGGATGTGCAGCTGCAGCTGCAGCAGCAGCAGGGCTGCGGCAGGAGGCTGCAAGAATCTGTTCACATGGTGGGGGCACAGAAGGAAACAGTGGGGGGACACAGAGTGTTGCTCAGGCTGGGCCATGAGTTCAGGAGCTGCTGAGAGCAAATCCCAAGGACATTCCTCAGGGCTGGATTGCAGGGAGGGGATGCATGTGTGGATCAGAGGGTTCTGACCTCAGGCAGGGGGATGGGGGCTGGTGGATGGTGCTGGCTGGGACAAGCAGTGTTTGCTTTGAAAGGTGAATGATACACACACACAGTTTGGGCAATGAATGGTCCCACACCAGCAGCAGCTGCTGAGGATGGAGATGGGACAGAGCTGGGGCTGCACCCACTTATAACCCAACCGAGACCAGGCACAGACAGGCTGGGCAGAGCTGGTGTGGGGCAGAGCTGGTGTGGTGTTGGGTGCGGGGCTGTGCTGGTATGGGGCAGTGCTGGGTGCAGCACTGTGTTGGGCAGGTCCATGAGCATCGCACCTCCCCACCCCTGCCCATCACATCCAGCACCATGCTGAGGGCCCTGGTGCTTCTACAACTGAGGAGGCACCCTGGTACCCTCCCCCTTCACTGAGACCACCCTGGGGATGGCTCCTTTCCAGCCTCAACTTATGGGTCCTGTCATCATCCCTGCTCCCACTATACGTGTGACCCATCCGTCCCACTTGCCCACCCATAAATCCCATGCAATGCCCACAGTGCCTTGAGTGCCTGCAGGGACTTTGCTGGGCCTGGTGTCCGTACTCAGGGCTCTGAGGGGCTCAGCTGAGTGATCTGTGACTGAGTGAAAAGGAGAAACCCTCTAGTGTGTGCACGTCACAGGAAGCAGAAGCAACCGCAGCCCCAGCACCTCAGAGCCCTTCACGGCAGCACTGCCAGGAGCAGCTCCAGCACCAGGACCTGAACACCCAGCCCTAGAGCGGGGCCAAGGGCAAACCAAGAGGGTCTGGCAAGGACAGGGATTGCCACCCTGGGTGCCCTGAGGCCCCTCCATGCAGGGAGGGCAGAGCTGGCCAATGGCTGCCCAGGCATGACACCACCCAAACAATGGTGGCAGCGGTGAGGGGCAGGTAAGTGGAGTTCACCTCTCCTGAGGGCAGGAAGGTGTTAGGGCAAGGGAGGGGAGGGGTTCAGCCTGAGACAGTTCTGGGTCACACGCAGCTCTGGCGGCAGCTCTCCATGGTCAAGGAACTGAAAGAGGCATTCCCGCAGCTGCTGAATCTCCATGGGGGCCAGCAACTTGGGACGTTGGGATGGGTGCCCCACATTCTGGGGGACATGGGGCTAGGGTGGGATGGCAGCACTCAGGGAGTCAGCCTGGCTGGGAGCTGTCCACTATGAGGCTGCAGATGCCCTGTCCTGGGGAGTACCCACACACGCTCTGGGGTTGTGATGGGACAATGGTTTTCTCAAAGTGCTCCCTGGGGAACTGCCTGCCAGGCTCAGCCACAGCCCAGAGCCCTGCCCTGGACCATGCTGACATCACCCTGCATCAATGCCCTGCCTGGGTGGGGAATGCTGACCCAAGAACCAAGTCCCTTCCAGACAGCAGCAGCTCAGGCCAAGGCCCTTGGGGGCTGAACCCCAAGAATGGGGAATTTGCCCAGCCGGGAGAAGTCACTCAGCATCCCAGCAGCGTCTGCCGACACCGCACGACCTCCACTGCCCACACAGGCAGGTGAGTGCCCAGCAGCTGCGAGCTCATCCAGCACCCAGGCTGGTGCTGCCAAGGGAATGCTGAGCCCTCTCTCCTTCCCTGCAGTCCCCAGTGGCTTCCAGGCCCTGGCCCTCTGTGACTTCCCCTCCAGCGTGGGGGTGGCTGCTGTCCTGAGGATGGGGGAGCAGCTCCGCATCCTCTCTGAGTAAGTCTCTGCACTCCTGATCAGTGTCCAGCCTGTGGTGCTACGGTGCTGGCATCCAGCCTGTATGTCTCTTCCCTCCCCATCCTGCAGCCCCTCAGCCCCTCAGGATGGCTCATCCCTCTTCCCCACAGGGATGGGGAGTGGTGGCTGGTGGCATCTGAGGTGTCTGGCAAGGAGTGTCACATCCCCAGCAGCTGTGTGGCCAAGATCAGGCACAGGTAAATGCTGAGAAGGATCTATCCCAGGGAGGGCCCCAGGGGAACATGGCTCCACCACAGAACCTGGCCAACCCTGAGGCCAGACTCCGGCCACTCCTCTGGGACGTCCTGCCCTGAGAAGTGCTGGGGCTGGGGGAGGTGGCATGGCATGCTGGAGTGTCCGCAGGACATGCCCCAGTTGGGGCAGGATGGGCCCCGGGGTGCTGGGTGAGAGGCTCTGCAGTGCCCGCTGTCTGCACAGGTGGCTGTACGAGGGCGTCAGCCGGCAGCAGGCAGAGGAGCTGCTGCTCCGTCCAGGCAACCACAGTGGATCTTTTCTGATACGAGAGAGCCAGACCAGGCAAGGTGAGAGCCCTCAGACCCATCTCCATTACTATCCCAGCCCTCCCCGTCGGGGTGCCAAGGAGCAAGAGGGAGTGATCTTCCCTTGCTCACATCTAATGGCAGTGGCCCTGCCTATGGGGCTGCTTCCTGGTAGTGCTGCCCCCCACTCTGTGCTGAGCCCCTGCCATGGGGCTTCAAAAGAACAACCAACCATCAGGTTCCTGCAGCTTTGGGTTACGCAGAGAGGTGGCAAGACTAAGCCTGCAAAATGAAACAGGGCCTATCACACCAAGGGGACCCTGTGAGGGGATCCTGCCAGGTGCCACTGTGCAGGTGGCTGGTGGCACTGATGTCACCCGCTGTCCTCGCCATTCCCTGTCACCAATGTTGTTTTAAAGGTGCTCATGGCATGGGGCTGGCACAGGGATGCTTGCAGCCACAAAGCCCGTGGGGAGAAGGGTGATGCCTGCTGCTTCTGTAGGATGGTTGAATCTCTGCAGTGTGCAGGAATGCAGCAGGCAGCGGGGCTGAGCAGGACAGGGGCCTGGGACAGCCCAGGCAAGTGCCCTTTGCCCTGTGCCTGGCAGGCTGCTATTCCCTGTCGGTGCGCCGTGGCGAGCGAGCTGCCTGGGCCTCGGTGACTCACTACCGCATCCACCGGCTGGACAACGGATGGCTTTACATCTCGCCCCGGCTCACCTTCCCCAGCCTGCACAACTTGGTGGACCACTACTCTGGTAATGCCCCACCAGCCCCCAGCACCCTGGAGCTGTGTGTGGGATGTCCTATGCTCCAAAAGGAGGGAGGGGAAAAAGGTGGCAGCTGGTCCCCCCCTGCCCAGGTGTGCCCAGGTTGGGGGGCAGGGGGTGCACCCTATTGATGCTGCTGGCTCCCTGCCCAGAGTTCAGCGAAGGCCTCTGCTGCCGCCTCAGCGAGCCCTGCTCCACGGAAGCACCAAGGGCGGCCCCAGCCTCCACACCACCGGCTGTCATCAAGAAGCCATCGCTCCACTGGGATAAGATTGAGAGGTGAGGGCAGCCGGGGCAGGGGCTGGGACTCCCCCACCTGACCCTCAAGGGGCTGTGGGCTGCCTGCTGACTGCCTTATATCCTCCAAGCAGCTCCCTCCTGTTCTCGGAGACCGCATCCCCACCGGAGGAGTCTCCCATCAGCCAGGGCCTGCGGGAAGCCATCAGCTCTTACCTGATCCTCTCAGAGACTGACACCCCTGAGCCAGACCCCACACGAAAGGGGGTGAAGAACAGCTGAGGACAGGGTGCCACTTGGCCACAGCTCAGCCTTGAGCCACAGCTCATCTCCCAGCTCAGCCTTCTCCTGCTTTCAGTTACAGTCACTCATTGGTGCTGGGGCCCATTGGCCAGAACTTGGGACAGCCAAGACCAATATGGAGCCTGGCAGGCAGCAATGCTGGAGGAGGCAGCTGCCTGAGGGCCTGTTTTTCCCTCAAAGGACACTTTGGGACAGGATGCTTGAACACCCTGAGCTTCACCCAACACCCAAGGGGGGAGGAGGCAGAGGCTGCAGAGAGAAGGAGCCCTGCCTGCCCCACAGGCTGCAGCGGGGGCCCTGGCATCTGTGCTCCCAAAGCAGCAGAGAGAGGATGGAAATGTTCAACAAACCAAATCCTGGCCCTCCCCCATCAGACCTCTCAAGTTCAAGCACAACCATTTTAGGGGTGTGGGTGTCTGTGCAGGCCTGTGCACAGCAGCCAGGGACCCTCAGAATGCTCTCACCCCCATAACTCAGCCACTCTGCTTGCTGGGACCAGCATCCAGGGGGGAACCAGCCCCTGGTAGTGCCCAAAGCAGCTGATTTTTAAACCTTTTAACAACATGGATTTTAAGTTCTGCAAAGCAGGATCCTGCTGGACGTGCAGCAATAACCATCTGTAGCATCTCAATTAAAAGGCACCTCCTTCACAGCTGAGGCTTGGTGAATATTATTGTCACTTGCCCATGGGGCCAGTTTCACTGCCACAGCCTGCAGGGATTTGCTCCAGCCATGGCCCTTGGTGGCCCCTGCCAGAGTGAGCAGGCAGCCACGGGCCAGTGCTGGTCCTCAGCCAACTCTCTTCGGGTAAATTCATGAGCCCAGTAGGTTTAAAAGTGTAATTTAACATCAGAACTGCTGTTCTAAGGAACAGTGGGGAAAGAAATGGGTCTGTGCCAGGAATAGATTATTCAGAGAAGTAGAATGCAAATACTCATGTACAACCCTGATCCCAGCTACACCGCAGGGCTGAGGGGCCTGAAGAGCAGCAGAAATGCCTCAGAGCAGCCACACTTCAGAGCCTCTGCTTTCAACAGGCCCTTATCAGCAAAGCTGGAGCTTCCTCTGTGGCCAGAGGCAGTGCAGAGCAATTTTGCTGCTTGGCACCATCCCCCTCTTCCTTCCCTCTCTGCACCCCGAGGCCAGTGCAGCAAGACCTTCTGTGGCCTCCAAGCTGCAGGGCTCTGGCTTGGACATGCTCTAATCCCTTCCTCATTTTCCTGTCTGATGAGCTCAATCTTGCAACCTACCATCACTTTCTCATTTCCTTCTCTACCCAGAGCTTTACAGACCTGCTCAGCCCCAGCCTCCAGCCCAGGTGGCCTCAGCACAGAACAGGCTGGGGTTTGTCCCTGCCCTTGTCCTGCTGCTGTCATGCTTGGGGCCCCAAGGTAACTCAGAAGAGTTTTGCATCCTTTATTTTTGCTATTGACCCACATTGTGTGAACCAACACGGCTCTTGGGTTCCTCCCTCCATCACTGACCTGCACCCAGGTTGCTGGATGCATTTACACAAAGGGCCACAGTCAAGAGCCTGCTGCTCTGGCATTTGTAACCTGGAGCCAGGTAAAATGGGACAGATGTAGTTGGAAAGGCTGTTCAAATCCTTCCCCATTGCCAGCAGCCTCTGAGCCCTCCAACGTTCCTGTCCCGAAAATCAACTTGTTCTGGGCATATGCCACTCATGCTGGGAAATGTCTTCCCAGGGCACCCCTGGCACATTCCCTGCCTCTCATGGTTGAATGCTGCAGCCTGTGAACACCACGGGCATGAAGCAGGTTTTGACAAGCAGCAGAGGCACAGAGTGGGTCCAACAGCTCCAAAGAGTAGTAGCGCTCTGCCAGCCGGAGGAGAGCAAAGCAGAAGTGGTGACCACGGGGCTACTCTCCCAGGCAGTGCAGGACAGGGACACTGAAGGCTCTGAAGGGACAGAACAAGCCCCAATGAGACCCACAAGTGCCAGGGCAGGGGAGGACCCACCAGCTACCCCAGCCACCCCAGTGTGGGCAGCTGTGAAGGCACAGCAGGTCTTCCCTCGTGGTGTTCTGAAGGCCCAGGACCCTCACAGGGAGAGGAGCTTCCCAGGTGCTCCCCAGTGTTCAGGGCACCTTGCGATTGTGACCAGTGGCCAATTTGGCCAGATCAGCCACCCTGTGGGCAGCACAGGCCTCGCCAAGAGGTGTGTCACCACTTCCTCTGAAGTCACAAGTACTTTGTGTTACAAACCGTACAAACTGTAAGTACAAACTTACTCGGAGATGGGAGTAACTCAGGTTCTTGTTAATAGATCCACTGGGGTGGATTAGAGCAAAACCACACTGAAATGCTCAATGTGTATAAATACCTGTACAGAGGGTTTCTTTTAGAACAAATTGGTTGCAAAGGGGAGCAGGTACGTAGTCGTTTTGATTATTATTATCTATAGTAATATAACAATATGAAAGTATTGCAAAATTGTCACTGCAATTCCTGAAGCTGCAGGAATAAAAGAAACTCTCCAGTACCATCTTTCAAGTGTTAGAGAATCAGGCATTACTTTATTCCAGCTAGGATGTGCAGTAGAAATCATTCCAGCTCACCTAGTTCTTTGCCAGACTCTTCATTTAAAACCCAAAGGAATTCTCATTCACTGGTTCTACATTATACAATTCTTAGTACTCGATTCATTATTGATCCCTTCACCTTCAATGCTAATTTGGTCCTCATTCTTCTTATCAATCTTTTCCCAGACCACATGACTCCACCCTAACGAGAGGGTGATGTTTGTTAACGGCCATTTCTCTCTGTATCTTCTGGCTACTCCCAACCTGTAGATGGTGATTTTTGTTGATTGAAGCCCATCAGGCCTCACCCAGCAAAACTCAAACCCTCAGTGAACTGAGTCTTTTAAAGAGAAACATCAATTCTGCCCCTCCGCCCCCCTTCCCCCTTGGCAAAGGTGAACAAACCCATGCTGCTGCCTGCTTCGAGCTGCCCTTCCCCCTCCCTGGTCAAACAAGCCAGGACTTGCCTCTGCCATGTGCTCTGAACTCCTTTGTTCCAAGCTTGGGCAAAACCAAATGTAACTCAATCTGTTTAGCAGTGTCTCATTGGCCTGTCACCCCGGGTCCGCCCCCAGTCCTCCCCTTTCCCCTTCTCCGAATAAAAGAAGGGCCCAAGAGGGGGGCCACGCTCTTTGGCTTTGCTATTCTTCTGCAAACAACATCTGCGTGTCTGTCTCTGCTTGGAAGCTTCCAGTTGCAGGAGTTAGGCAAACTCCCTCTTTGCTTCTGCTGGTGGTATCAGCTTTGCAGCTACCATTTGCCGCTTTCAGAGCTACTGAAATGCTGGATTGCCCGTGCTACCTCTCTAGGCTGCTCGAGGCTTTCTAAGGCATTGAACTACGAGCCTAGCCAGTAAAAAGCTGTGAGTATTCCACAAACCCATGACTAAAGTTACTTTAAAAATTTTAAAAGTTGTATCATTTCCAACAATATGAAACCACAAAAATATCACCCAAGGACTTGTATAAGGGAAAAAGAGAAAGAGAGAAAGAAAAGGAGGAAGGGAGGGAGGATAACAATGCGGAAATCTCACCACCAGTCAGCTTTCAAAGAGTCTTGACTGTTGCAGCTTAGCTGTCCTCTGGTCAAAGTGATGGTCCTTCAGGGGCAGGGGAAAGAAGCCCACAAAACACGAAGTCCGATGGGTTTAAAATACACTCAGGCCAGGAATGCCCAGGTACCTCCCCTCGGGTGGGGAGCTTCCAGTCCTGTGGTAGAAAGCCTCAGAAATGAGTCTGGGGGCACTTTGGGAGCCCCTGATGGTTTATGACACCTAAAGACATGACAGCTGCCTCTCAGACATTTGAGCCAGGAACGCCCCATCAGATCTTCCCCCGACATGAGGCTCCATCCTGCCACAAAGTTTGTTATCTCACTCATAGCCAGTCATTCAAGCAAAGCACACCAGTGCCTACACAACCGAGGAATGCTTTGAGTCATTAACCCAGAAAAGTCCAGTCTCTCACACTTGGCAGTATCTGGATGTGTGACCCGGCCAGACAAGTCTATGCTCTGCCCCTCACCGCCCTCAAACCAAACTAGGCATCTCTCCCTGCAGCAGCATGTGCTGGGATCAAAGTGATTTTGAGGAGTTGCAAAGCAGGCAGTGCCATCAGCTCTGAGCCTCTGTGCAAAGGACACAGCTGTGCCCAGAGCCCAAACTCAGAGCAGCATCCACCCAACCCTCACCCCAGGGCATAGAAATCACTGGCTCAGGAGCCCTGGTGTCCCTTGTCATGTCTCTACTCAAGCTCCATGACTTACTTACCAAGTCACCAGTCTGGAAGCCCAGAACGTACACACAGCTTCCACTCCCAAGCCCACGCAGCCCCTCAGAATTAGGTATGGAGCATTACAAGGCTCCATGGCTCCATCCAGCCTCTCCTTTCAAACACCCCAACCAGCAGGAAAACCCCACAGCAGGACAAGATGAATCCCAGTTTTGCTGGTGTGTTCTCAGTTGTTGTCTGCTTCTATGTCGTAATAGGGGGGGGAAAAAAAAAAGTGTTATTTACTGTTAACCTGTTTCAATAGGACCTCGTTCTGGGTTACTCGCAGCAGGTATTACCCAGTCAAGAGCTATACACAGATTTTTCCCTTCACAAGAACTGCTGTGCAAGCTGAAGGATTAGCACAAAGCTGTGAGACACTGCTGAACAACTACAATGGCCTGCAGGACTCCAGATCCCCACCGGGAAATCTGAGCAAGGAGCAGCCACGAGCGCTCCCATGGCTGGATGGGGCAGCAGATGGCAGCAGCGCCGATGGTGCACTACCATCAGGCTGGGCATGAACGTGACCCACGGGCTGGACAACGGTTGGCAGCAGATCCTGTAATTACAGATGATGCTTTGGTCAAGTAACAGCGAGAATATGGTGACTCTACCCACATGAAGGCCGACAGCTGACTGAGAGCTGCCTCCTTCTCTGAGTCTCCATCTATAGAAACCTTCAGATCCGGCAAGTAAATTAATCAGAGGGCACATAAAAACGCGACAAGCCACAGCACACACCCCATTGAATTATTTCAGATTCAGACCACAACTTCAGAACCCAATTTTGACATTTAAGCGATCATCAAAGACCTGCATGACGACACTGACCTGTGTGACACACTGGGATCTGCCATCAGTGGCTCAAGTCTCTCCAGGCTTCACATGCCAGGCTCCAGCAGTGATGCACCCTCCAGCCTTAAAACCCAATTTCACAAGATTTTTTTTTTTTTTTTTTTTTTTTTTTTTTTTTGGAGAATGAAGTTAGAAAGGAAAATATGCTAGGACAAGGGAATGTATCTGCTTTCTTCCCTGAGAGGGAAGAGATGGAACCTGAAGGTATATCAATGCCTGCCCCTGCCTTCAGGCACCCTGGGCCAGGTACACTGCTTCTCCAGCCCTTCCCCTTTCTTTCCTCCTCTTCCCATGCATCTTCTCTGTATGAATTGTTTCAACTGCATCCAGAGCTCCTTGCTTCACACTATCACTAATGCTGCATTTCCTCTGCCTTGAGCTGCTGCGGCTGCTTCTAACAGGCTGCTCGTCCTAATAGAACAAAATTTAGGGTCAGATCACACATACTAGGTACTAATACATTACATACATTACGATTTGGGAACAAAACGTATGAACTTCTCATTAAACAATATCCAACACAAGCTATTAAGGATATTTATATAACATAGATCTGGAAAACAACAATTTCCTGACTTCAGCAACAGTTAAGATATCTATACACCTGACAAACTACAGTACTTGCATTTCAATGTGATGTGAAGGAAAGAAGTCCAAAATTATTTTATTATCATTAACTGAAACAAAGACTTTACTAAGACTTAACCAACAAAAACCTATTTTTTATTTATTCCAAACACCAAGATACAGAAGTTTTCAAGTTTTGCAAATATTGCTCCAAAACAAAATTCTATGTACAGCCCCTTGGTTCTAATAGTGCATCAACAAAGACAAACACGTGTGTACCCACAGTGCAATGTTTGCTCAGTTCATCAAGGCTCCACGTTGCATTCACTTACCAGTGATTTAAAGAAACAAAAAAGTGACCTGCTAGCCTGAACAGTTGGTCCAGACTAAAAATAACAATGAGGAAACTTGCAAGCACAGGGACAGAAATGAATCCAGGCAGAGCACAATGAAGAATCTTCCCTGAACATGAGAAGTACTACTCTATTTTAAATAAATATTTTCAGTCTTTATCTGCAAGGGCTTCCCCAGCACTACTGAAGGGAAGCAAGCCTCCAGGATCTGCCACTCGATCTACCCATGGGAACTGCCTTTTCCTCCAAACCTCCAGTACTGCCCTGAGCAAAAAATAAACTGACAAGTAAAAACACACAATGAGCACACAGAAGCCATTGCTTGAGAAGAAATCCCCCTTTGGAGCAAGAAGCCTGCCCAGGGACTACTGAGTGCTTGAACGCCCTCAGACTGGGAGCACAACTAAGCTGTTCCCACACAGCCGTGTCCTGCTTTAGAGATGGTAGCCAGGGAACACCTTTCCACTAGGGAACACCTTTCCTGCTCCATTTCACCTGAAAATCACCAGTTGCCTGGGAGGCTGCTCTGATGCTATTCTGGTTGTCTGGTCACCACCACCTCCTCTAGAACTACACAAACTCAGGTGCCTGACAGGGATGAGACAAGGTGTAAGCTTTGGTCTCATCTTCAGAGAGCCAAGTGATCCTTAAAATACCACGCAAGCTTTATTCCAATTGTGTCACAGAAAACTAAGTTCGTCTGCTGTACGTACATTGTATTCACTATATACCAACTTAGTACTACAAAACCATGAGACAAATTATTCCCTGAACTGAATCTTGGCATAAGAGTCTTAGTTACTGCCTAGAGCAGCCTAATTATTTTGTTTTCTGAAGGAAATAAAATATTCACTTTGTAGAGACTGTAACTCCTACAATAATATTGGATATTTCAGGTTTACATTATTCTTTGCAGAATAAACACATTATAGATCTATATTCCAAATAAATAATTTGTACAGGTATGGGCCTTTCCATTACAACTCTGCTTGAATGTTATCCTTTGGTAGTACCATTGCACACAATAAAATTAAGGTAACAAATCCAGCTTTTTAAGGACACCCTCTCACTGCAAAACCAGCTCACTATATTCCATAGGGAACTGAACTCAGCAACAGCTCTGAAGGAAAACTGAAGTCGCAGCCATTATTTCAGGAGTGGTGATCTGCAGCTGAAAGACTCTGAACCTCTCAAATACTCACAATGTTCCAAAGGTTCTGTATAATGTGACTGAACATCAGCAGCCTTGTCACCTTCCTATCGCAAAGTAAATACAAACTGAAAATTAAAACTTAAGGTATAAAAACGGACTTTGTGAATACAGACCATTTAAGATAATAACCCACTCGCTGTCTGCAAGGACAGCGCCTCATGCATAGATCTTGAGGCTTTATTTACACAAAATAAACTGATTCCCAAAACCACACATTCATAGCAAGTCTTTACAATGAACACATCCAGAGTATTGAAAAAAGTCTACATTTCCAAATATAACCGGAATGGCAATTATTAACAAATGGGTAAAAATACATCACATCCATGACAGACCATGCTGCAGTCTGAACTCAGAGCGTGGCTCCAGTCCTTTCCCGGTGGCATTCCATACTACTGCAATGAGGGTATCCCACCAGCAACTGCTGCAGGAGGCACAGGATGGCTGGATTTAAGAGCTCGAGAATGCACATAAACACCATGTTCACGGGCTTCCCCAGTACCAAGTCATGTGACAGTGACAGGATAAATATGGAAAACAATCATTTATTCTGAAAATAAGTGCAATCCACCTGTGACCTCCTGCTACACTATTTACTGTAACAGAAGTACGGGTCAAGCCACTGTTACTTACAAACCTCCACTTAACACTTTATAGTCAAGAGCTGGACATTCATACTTACTAAGTCTGAAACTGTTATAACATCTCCTAATGATTAAATACTGAGTGCTAGTATGCATAAACCAGAAGGAATAAAACATGACATGAGTCACTTAAACTATGCAAAGTTATTTACAACCCCTGTCAACCAAACTTTTTTGGCTCTTAGAACTCTGTTCTTCAGTGGCACAATTTTTAGTCAATTCAATAATGAAAAAGTCTACCATTTTGATGAGCAACTTGTAAGGAGTGAAAATTTGAGTGTAACTTATCAACCAACAGGCAATCCCTGGAGACAAGAATATGACCTTTTCCACAGCATTATAATTGTCTAACAGACCCAAAATAACCTTTTTGCTGTTCTTTGAACAACACTTCTTCACAAGTCCCTGAAGTCAATCTGCATCCCATGCACTCAGCATGCTAGTTTAATTTACAGATTCAGAGCTGCTCCATCAGCCACTCCAGCTTCGCGCGCAGTGACAGCGCAGTGCTCTCCAGCCTCACGTGGAGCAGCACAGCGCGATCTGCTGCACTTTGCCCAGGTCCGTTATCAGCTGCTTTATACAATGTTTGAGCTGGGGGAGTCGAGCCAGTGGTTCTGGGGGTTCCAGCTCTCCTGTGTAATCCAGCCAACTCTCCAGAACTGCAAAGAAAACAAAAACTGTCACTACTGCAGTTCTCAGCAAACAGCTCATCTGAAGCCACAAAACAAGAGCTCTTCAGATCTTTTGTAAATCTTGAGAAAGCAGTGGGCAATATTTTTAAAATGGTTATTTGAGAAATGATAAAACTGAACTAAACACTTGCACCAATCTTTGCAAGTAACTTTGACACATAATCAAGTAATTCACATGGGGATGGGAGAAGAAGCTGCTGCTCCTAGGAAAAAGCAGGAAAGGAAAACTCTGGACCAGACACTGAAATCTCACGCTAAACTTCCTCTGATCTGTGTCAATTCCAGGGCAAGGACACTGTGGTACAGGGAGTTTATGCCATTAAGAATGGGACTATGGTAATGAAAGAAATCTGTCATCAGTACAGAACACAACTGACCAAGACAGAACTGGGTAACACAAAATGAGGATGAAGATCAAAAGCACAAACAGCAGACTGCTGCACAAGGAAAATGAACTCCTGCTTTAAAAAGCTTCTCAGTGGGAAACCAAAAATCCCACTGAGCAGAAGACAAGTCAAGTGACAATGTAACATGGACACAAGGAAGGTGGTCAGGTTGGACTATGATGAGTTCTGGGGATGTTGACAGTATTGCAGATGGAGACTGAAACACTGAAGACAGAATAAATACCTCCGCCAAGAGCAGCCACTGCCACCAACCAGATCAACAGGTGAATTTCACCCATGGGCAGCACCTGCTGCAGAACCAGCAGCATCACCTGCTATATCCAGCCTTGGAGTAAGAAAGTTCCTGCTCAAAGTAGCAATGCACTGCACAAACCCCTGCTCAGCAGCAGGTTCACAAAGTCTAACTTTGGGGAACCAGAGCTTCTTTGTTTAGGCAGTACAAGCCTGACTGATCTTCACTACCTGAAATAGCCCTTTAGCTGTCCAACTTTTCAGTACCTTACTTACAAAGAGAGGGCTCTTACTTGGGCGGAAGTTGGATTCCCCTGCAAGTAAAGCTGCCATTGTAACCACTACACAACCAATGGTCAGACTTAACAATGTAAAGAAGAACTACCCTGAATCATTTAATGAACACAAAGGGTTTATAAGTTTTCCATTACTACAAAAATCTTAAAATACATTTAAGTGAAGAATTTGGAAGAGACAGGAAAAGCTAAGAGCCTTGTGCACTAAAGAGGCCACCCAGAATGGGCTAACATAGCCAGCAAGGCCCTGAGGAACAGAGAAATGCAGACACACAGAAGAGTTGTGGAAAATGACAAAAACCTAAAAAGACACAAAGATGTTCCAATACAAAATCTGATGCAACTATTTAGACATGACCTAACCAGAACTTGTTCTGTGAAATTCTGCTCTTTGTTTTAAAATCCGCCTCCCACATCAGCAGCATGTCTATTTTCTATTAGGAAATGTGATAATGAAACATTCATCTCTTTGTACGTCTGAAGAAGTAAAACTCTGGTTAACATGTTTTTAACAGGTAGTTCAGTTAAAAGAAGTTATTTTTTAAACTAGAGTAACACTACTTACCATCTAGCTCCTTCTCAATGAAATCCATTCTGTGTATAACTTCATCTTGCAGAGATTCCACATGAGCTAAAAGATTGAGCTGCCACTGCAGCTGTGAGTTCACAACTCCTTCTTTGTCTTTTTCCAGCAATTTCATTTCAATAGCTTCTTCTGGAGAGACTTTCTTAGAGACAGATTCTCTCACCTAGCAGAAATACACACATTAATATTTCTTAAACAGAACTGGGGAGGCAAACTGCCTGAGTCCTCCCAGTCCCCGAAGCTAATTGCTCAACTCATCACAGGTGAGTGAGGGAGAGAGACACTGACCATACACAGATACTAAACTGGTTTGGGCAAGAAGATCTAAATATAGACTAATTTTTATAGGTATTTTGCTAAAAACTATTTGTACTTCACAAGCATCTGGTTTTCTGAAGGTAACATACACATGTATAATTATCTCCCCGCCACCTTTCATCTGGAAGATCCTGCACTGAATCTGTGCATCTCAGGAAATGCTGAAGCTGTTTTTCACCTGACAATAATAAACTAAAGAGCAAACAATTCAGGAGTGAAAAGGGACTTTTCCTTAAGGAATCTAATCTAAGTTCTACTTAAACTTCCACTGAATCATCTCCAAACAAGCATTACCACTCCTTACAAAACTACAGTATCAGCAGTGTTCATTCCACTCCCCTACTTTTTTCATCCTTCTGCTGAAATACGAGCCTTTAGAAAAAGGCTCTTTTAGACTGAAGAACTGAAATACTTGCCTTTCTAGGAAACATAACACAATCTCAACTGAGAAGTTAAAAGTAGCAAATTACAACTTACATATGGATGAAGTAAGAGCTATCCTAACTTTTAATCTAAAAAGAGGGAGCTCAGTATTTCACAGAATCATAAAATTGTACAATACTTTGGGTTGGAAGAGGCCTTTAAAGGTCATCTAATTCCAATGTCCATGCCATGGGCAGGGACACCTTCCACTATCCCAGGCTGCTCCAAGCCCTGTCCAACCTGGCCTTGGACACTTCCAGGGATCCAGGGGCAGCCACAGCTTCTCTGGCACCCTGTGCCAGGGCCTGCCCACCCTCACAGGGAGGATTTTCTTCCCACTATGCAATCTTAAATCTAGACTCCTTCAGCTTAAGGCCATTCCCCCTTGTCCTGTCCCTCTATCCCTTGTCCCCAGTCCCTCTCCAGCTCTCCTGGAGCCCCTTTAGGCTCTGGAAGGGGCTCTGAGCTCTCCCTGGAGCTTTCTCTTCTCCAGGTGAACACCCCCAGCTCTCCCAGCCTGGCTCCAGAGCAGAGGGGCTTCATTCACTTCCCAGAGGGTTAACATTTCTCAGCCCACATTTCACAGGAATTGGTACTAACTAATAGAAGCAAAATTTTTGCACTGGGGTGTAGAAAGAAAGGCCTCTGCTAGACCTGACAAGAGCTGACAATGAGAAAAGCTAAACCTGAAGTGCCCCAGTAGGAAGACAGGGCTATTCTATGGTGATCAGTCTTAAAAACATCACTTCAGGCTGATACCTTTTTTTTTTTCTTCCATCGTGAAATGCTGCCTGAAGAACCTAAAATTAATTTAACTATTAGAAGAAACATGGGAACAAGATGGAAATAATTAGAAGCTGGCCTACCAGTGTATTTGGCAGTATCATACATGCTTGGCCTCTTTTCTCCCTTGGCTAGTGTTAACTTTTACATTGAACACATGAAAATAAACAGCAATGAACTACCAGGGGACCATAATGCATGGTCCACACTTTTCAAATGATTTGAGGTCCAGAAGTCAAACTAGATTTTAAAATTATAATATAAAATGAAGGCGTTTATCACATGTATCATTTAAATTGTTACTGGCAATGTAAATTTAACTAACAGTCTAAAGAAAAAAAACCAAAAAAACCCACAAACAGACCAAAAAGCATTAAAAAAGGCTGAGGTTTGCATGTTGCCAGGTGAATACATGCTCTTTGCCAGAGAGGGCTATTTTAATAAAAATACCTTAGAGTAATTGTGTTTGGATTCATTTTCCATCTTGCATATTTCTTGGTCCAGATTCCAGCTAAACCTCTCTGACAGGGTATCATCCCCATTCTCCCTTATTCTATTTACTCCATCATCCATGGCTGAACCTCTCGTTTCCACAACCAGCCTCTGCTCTATGGCAGGGTAGTAGGCCCGAGGCTTCTGGTAGCAATGTTCACTCGTAATGTAAGATTCCTCCACAGAAGGAATTGTTGAGGGTTTCTCAACTGTCCCATTCCACGTTCTGTAACTTGCTGTCTCCTCTTTGCAACAGTTTTCCTCAAAGTGAATGATGTGTTTTGTATGGATTTTTTCATCCACCGTGATGTGCTTCCATGGATGACACCAAAGCTTTAAGTCAGGGTGTTCTTTATTTCTGTTCAAACACAAAAAAGTAAACCACCCAAAGTAAATGTCAAAGTGACTAAGCAAACTGTCCTCTTAACTAAAGAAATTAAGTAAGAATATTTGAAACATGACATATTCAAGACATCATAATCAGTAAAAAAATACCCAAATACTCTGAAATACTGTAGTTTCACTGACCTCAGTTGTGATCCTCCTAAAATGTTCCATTAGGTTCACTATTTTTATTTCCATAACATGGTACAAAAGCCAGGTTTGGATTAAGAAAAAACTTGAAGAATAAGATACAAATAGATCCATACAACTTCTCACCAAAGTTGTCCTTCATGGACCATTTTGCTTCAATATGTGCAATTTATTAACAGCAGAAATTAATTTTAACTGTGATATTTTTAGTAAGGTATGGTACACCAACATTGTAGTGGTGTTCCATTGCGGCCATAGTTCCCTTCATCTGTTCTTAGAAAAATTCTTATTTTAATTGTCTTCAAATTGACTAATACATTACTTATTCCAGCAGAAGGGACAACTATAGGTATCAGATTATTACAAAGATATAACAAACAAAAGATTTAGAGTGAGCATTGTAACTCATGTTCTTCCTCGTGTGTCGGGCATCAAAACAGCAGTAAAAGGAGAGCAAAGCAGAATTCTCTGCTATCTTCAAAGGGCTGGCAGCTCATGTGCTACAGCCTGCAGGAACAGCAGAGAAAATTCTGACTCTAAAGCACCTGCACTGGGCTGCACAGAAAGGGGGACCTGCCCTCAAGCAAAGGTGGATGGACTTATTCTATTCAGCTGATCCAACTAAATAGATTTCCTACCTGTTTACCAAACCACTCAACAAAACATGACCACTTGACTTTGGTAGTAACTGCTTTCTAACCCATCCTGCAGCAGCTCAGGTTTCTTCAATGTCTCTCAGAGGGAACCAGAGTGAGTATAGCTGCCAAGGACATGGCTCAGACTATTTCATACAAGCACCTTTGCCTCATATGCAATACATCCTCACCAGTGCTGGCCTAGTGGAGGATGTATCTCCCTGGTGTGTGGGGTATGCCCAGCCCCCGCCCTGGAGGGACATCTGCTGAGATAAGGAGATTGCTTAACCTCTCAGCAGAACTCCCCTGGAAAGGGAGCTACTCTTCAGTTATGTCGAGAAGACAACAAACCCAGAATCCTCTGGGAGACCCTATGCAGATCCTTTGTAACCCACTGGCCTTTACCCTCTGACACCCACCCCCTGTATCCCTATAAAGCTAACCCCCTGCCCCTGCAAGGGCAGAGAGCTGCCCGTCCCTGGCCTCCCCTTTGCCGGGTACGGACCAATAAAGCTGCCTCGTGCGGAACAGCCACACGGGCCTCTCGTCTCTCTCTGGTCTGGCCTGGAGGCTGCCCTGCAGAGCTGAGCTGAAATCACGAGCTGACAATCACTAAAGAGCTGACAGCTTCTGCACAGGCCCTCCTGGCCAGCAGCTGAGGGAAAACACCGGGCCCTGGGAAGACAATTCCTTTTGGGACCATCTCTCCAGACCGGTCACCTCTTCCTCAGTCAGAGCTACTGACCCCATCACCAGCTGTCATACCGGTGAGCCATCCTGAAGGCACGCCTGGAAAAGTGAAAGCCAGGTGTTCATTTACCAAAGCTTTCTGCTCCAGCTCCACTCATCTGCTATACCTAAAGACATAATATTTTGCTCAGAACAGAGCAAGGGATAACTTTACAAAAGACTGAAATTTTTTCCGAAAAGTGATGCACCAGTTTATAAGAATGAAAATTCAAATGCTAATACTTGAGTAACCTTTTAACTCCTGCCTGCTGAAGGCTCACCCTCCCATGGCACTCTCAGGGTCACCTAAGATCCTTTGCCACCTCCTTGAAACACTGAGCAGCACTCTCCTAATCATTTCAGGCACCTGTGAAATCACCTTCTATCTGTTGATCTGCATCAACAATATGATCATTCTTCTAATTCAGCAATTTTTCAAATCCCTTCTGATTTATGTCATGATACAGAAAACAGGGGCTGAAGCTTTCAACCAGATGATCCAAACACGACTGCATCTCACCTTTAATTAATCCAGGCCATCACACTGATTTCAGCATGAGAGAGAAAAGGAACAAAACCTGTAGCAACCATCACATACACACCCAGTGCTCCCTACCTCTGTACTATGTAAATCTCAATTCACAACTGGAAAGCCAGAAACTGGAGTTCCACTCTTTAATAAAAGGCCCAAGGAGTGGCCTCACAATATTTATGTTTCAGTCTCCAAAGAGGAAAGAGATTACTTACAGATATAACTAAAGGATCCCACAATGGAAAAGCAAAACCTTATGTTAAAATGGCTACTTCTCTTGCTTTAAGCATTATTCCACTGTTTAAGCATTTCCAGTTCTGTCAGCAGACCTCCTGCATCACCACAGATAAGGGGGAACAGTCTAAAGAATGCCAAAACCACTTTGTTTTCCAAATAGCTGCTGCCGTGCAATTTATCAACTAATAATTTACAACTGTAGAATTCAATAGATTTAGAACTGCTGGATTTGAGTTAGAAAAGAATTTTTTTCAGTCATCAGAACCCAAGGATAACTTAAATAGGAAAATATGCAGAAAAGTTGACTTTATAAGAAAAAACCTTTTGTATAAATAATTATGTTATTTTCTGTACATATAGCTGAAATGACCTTTCCTCAGAAATGAAGTGCTGCACATTGCTGAAGGTGAAACCACTCTCCCACTGCAGCAGAACAACATACTGTACCAAACAAAAAGATCTGATTCCTCTTGGACAAGCTATGATCAGATTTGGGAATGGAGAAGGCAAGGGCTGTAAAAATGGTGCCATGGGTTATAAGTCTATCCTGTTCTTACTTAAAATCCATTTGGGTGATTCAGGAAAAGCTGTCATTCTCAGTTTTCTCCCTTCTTTCTTCACACTTTCCCAACCCTTTCTATACACATTGTCCATTTACACTCAACCCACTTGAACACTTTTCAAGCAGCCAAGTCCTTTCCCAAGATCACATCAGCAATTCAAACTATGTTATAAATCCACAGAGAAGCACAAATCTAAGTCTGAATTTCTGGTTATTTTATACTTGCAGCCTAAGTCCCGAGGAGAACATGCCAGCTGGTACTTAAATAGTGCTTACTGTAATATGCTCATCTTCAGCTGCAGCCCGTGCAGGACTTCGATCACTCGCTGTACATCACCAAGCAGCTGGTGGGTGGCCACTATCTTCTTGGCATTTTGGTGGGAATAATTTTCTTCCAAAAATGCTAAGCCATGCATGTGACCATTACTTAACCACTCCTTTTCATACCAGTACTTTAAGCTGGACCTCTGACCTAAAGTGACAGTAATGAGTCAGTTAAAATGAAATGTTGACGTTACTGGTAGTAGTTCTAATTATCTCCAGGTACCGCAACAGCTTGTTTGTTCTTATCAACAGAACCAATGAAGATCCTGTAACACCAGACATAACCCTGAAGAAATTAAGAGCTTGTAAAGCAGGAAGCAAAAAACCTCTTCCCAATTGCAAAAGCATTCAGACTCCAAATTCCACCGAAGGACATCCGCAACAGGCAGCTGCAGATAAGGCTGAGAAAGGTGTATTTTTAGCAGGATATCACACTATCTAGCCTAACCACGGTTATGACATAACTTACAGTCTGAATGCAGCTCTCTGCAGACAGAAAAATGCAGAAAAAGGCAATTAACTTCCCAGTGGTCTTGTTTTTAACATCATACGTGTATTAGTACAGTTGTGCTAAAGTACATTTTGAAGAAATCAAGGATGAGATTCTGATAGAAAACTTGCCTAAGTCAAGCTACTAATAACGATAATTCTATCTTAAGAGGCTGGAATATCAACAACAGCTGAAATGAAATGGTGTTGAATGTGTTAAATGCATCAGTAGAAATAACTTAAACTGCCAAACAAACAGTATTACAAAGAAAGATGCTTGCTAAATTGCAAACACACAAAAAAGCTTCATGCTAAATACCTAACAAAAGCTCCCCCCACCCTGTAAAACATACAGTTACTACAGATGTTCTCAGCAGACAGCTTAGCACCCAGAGAAACACTGCATCAGCCACTGCCTATGTACAGCCCAAGCAGCAAGCCCACAAAACCAGAGATAAAAATGGAGCACAACAAGAGAACCATAGTCACAAAAAGGCCTCCAATAGGAGCAGGTTAATATTGACTAGAGGAGAAGCTAAAAAAATAGGGAGTTACTACGCAGCAAAGTAAGACTGAGGTTGGCACTACATAGCAATCCATGGTTATTAGGTGGCATCAGAAATCTTGACAGGGAAAAAAGGAATTTTGAAGGTTGTACCAGCTCAACCTTCCTGTGTCAAGCAGGAAGGCGAGCAGAATTTTTGGTATGGTCAGAACCACATTGGGGACACTCCCTGCACCTGCATTAGCCCTCCCTCATTAATTTCTGATCAGAGATCTGTGACAGAAAAGTAGAGTTCAGTCCACAAGAATAAAATAGTGACTTTGAGAACTTCATGGTCACCTGAACAACTGAGGTGATGTGTACTCTGAGGTAAAAAGTGCTCCCTTTTGAAGTATATAACCTTAAGATACTATATCCACGAGCAATTGTGCTACATAATCATCTTGATCATGTTTAAGCAAGGCTAAATGTTAACAAATCTCTTAAAAATCCCACCTGACTCAAAAAGACCTGAGTAAAATAGCAGTTAGTACAGTTTTTAGACAAAATTACACTAAATTTGCTTTAATTTCTAATAGAATGAGTGGTGCTGTTACAAGTCCTAGCAGTTTAGACTGGGGAAAGCTCCTGAGTCTGCTGAAGAGCCACGCCCAGTTTTAAAAGCCACTTCCTTGCAGATTCATACAGCCTATTAGTTCACTTCAAGCCAAAAAGCAGAGTCACTGAAAAGCAACCCCTGCAGTCAAGAAGTTGGACATGTGTTCCTTTTCCAAGACAGAAGCAAAAATTAAGCCCCCTCCAATGTGAATTTCAGAATCTTCAAATGAATAGTTAATGATTATTTAAGCAAGTGAAGTTGTAATCAGTTTCTGCATAAAAGCACTCATATTCAAGTATGATAACACAACTTCGTTTACATGTACATTTTAGTTCCATTTAAAACTACCTTCAACTGACATAAAAGCAAAATATCTTTAATGTAAGTTTAAAATCCCAGAAGCAAGATACTCTAAAAAGCCTTGAATATATTGCTGTCTCTGTAGCAGAAGTTTAAAATTTAAAGTGTAGCATGTCTTCATTGCTGAGAGTACAAACAACAGCAGTAAACCAACTACACAAATCCATGAGTTAAAGTACAAAAGATCTGGTACCTTTCAACAGCCAAAAAACCCTGAGATCACAATCCAAATACATATACAAACTAAAAAGGTATTTTCATCAGGTGAACAGAGATCCATTTTCTTGCCATTTATAACCATGGACTCAAGCCCAAACCTCATACATTTTCACTTTCAGCATGGCTTTGTAATCCATAGAGTAGAAAGTCAGAAAATATTCAAGTGTAATTTTACCTGCTGTGCAAGATGGACTAATGCATTTAAAAATATCTACTTAGAAGGAGAATGCATTGCTTAATCAACTCTTACTGTGTTACCCCGGGTAAATACCAACACATAGGTTATTGCAGGTGTGTTAGTTTTGCACAGCCTGGTTTTGGTAGCAGGGGGACCACACAGGTGCCTTCTGTGAGAAGCTGCTGGAAGCTTCCCACCATGTCCAGCAGAGCCAATGGCTGGTGGCTCTGAAGATGGACATGCTGCTGGCCAAGGCTGGGCCAATTAGGGATGATGTAACACCTCTGTGATAACAGATTTCAGAAGAAATCAAAACAAAGTGGGGCATGCACAGTTTTAATTGCAGCTAGAGAAGAGGAGGAAGTGAGCACATGTGAGAGAAACAACAGGGAGACACCAAGGGCAGGGAAGAAGGAGGGGGAGGAGGTGCTCCAGGCACCGCGGCCGAGATTCCTCTGCAGGCCATGGTGAAGACCACGATGAAGCAGCCGTGCCCCTGCAGCCCCTGGGGATCCACGGGGGGTGCAGAGATCCACCCGCAGCCCCTGGGGGAGGTGCCCGTGCCAGAACGGGTGGATGCCTGGAGGAGGCTGTGATCCAGTGGGAGTCCCGGTGGAGAGAGAGGGCCCTGCTCTCAGGCTGGAGCAGCCTGGCCTTGGAGGACTGCAGCCCGTGGAAAGAGAGACCCACAGTGCAGCAGTTTTGGGAGGACTGTGTGCCCATGGGAGGGACTGACAGTGCAGCAGTTTTGGGAGGACTGCTGCTCGTGAGAGTGGACCCACGCCGGGGAAGGTCACGGAGAACTGTCTCCCGTGGGAGGGAGCCCCCGGCCTCACAGGGGAACAAGTCCTCTCCCTGAGCCACGTGGAAGAAAACCTCGGGTAACGAACCAACCAAAACCCCCACGCCCTGTCTCCTGCGCTGTAGGTGGGAAGGAGGGAGGGGCTGGGGGAAGAAAACGTGCTTTTAAGGCTCATTTTATTTCTCATTATCCTCCTCTGATTTTGTTGGTAATAAACTCGCTTTGTATCTCTAAGTTGAGCCTGTTTTGCCCTTGGAGTGTTTTCTCCTGGGCCTTATCTCAACTGATGAACCCTTTGTTAAGTTTTTCTCTCCTCTGCCCAGCTGCAGCAGGGGAGGGCGAGTGAGCAGCTTTTGTGGGTGCCTGGCATTTGGCCAGTGTGTAACCAAAACAGCAGGTAATGCAGTCAACAAGAGCCACAGCTGAGGAGAGCCAGGAGCCTTGTGCCAACTCATTTTAAAGAATGCGTAATAAAACCCTGATCTTGCTGGGGGAGAGCTGCAGCCTCATCTCCTAAGCTGTGCCCATGGGGAGTCTTTGCTTGAGCTTCCTGAGTCTTTTCTACACTCGTTTGCCACAGACAGTACAATCCTTATTACAGCAAATACGTGACAGACGGTCATCACAGTGAAAACATTCATTTCCATTCCTCTCCTGTTGTAATTCTACAATATTGACTCATGGACATTCACATAAATTACACTTTCTGTATCTGTAACTGAAAATTATCTACAGTGACAGATACAGGTAGGGGGGAAAAAAAACAGTGTAATTTTTGAGAGAGATAGATAGCTATAGATACAGATGAGATACAGACAAACTAGCAGATTTACTACATATATAACAAGGGTCTGTAACCTTAAATTTCTGTACCTGGAGGATCTTGGCAAATATAGCAGGTGTATTTCTCAGGTATATTATCTTCCAGTAAGCCCATACAGACTCCATGCTGCCAGCACAGACACTCTTCACACTGTTCAAAGTCACAAAGTGCACATTAACAGAAATGAAGGCTAGAGGAGCTCAATACCATTATGTCAATTAAGAAACACAGGATCTACATACTTTAAGACAAAAAGATCTATTAATATCCGCACCTCACCTTCCACTTAACAAGCAAATACATTACAAATCAGGCTATAATAAAATGGGAGCCCTTCCCACTCATTTTTCACATATGTTTCTGGAGAATGACAATTAAAAAGTGGAAGCAGAGATCCTGAAAGGTAGGAAAATACTCCCTATGGAGATGAAAATCTTTCATGAGATGCATGTGCATGTAACCAGGATAGCCAACAGAGCAATCAAGCTTTTTTCACCAAAACAGATCAATTTTTCTGAATTCAAAAGCTTCCCCCTTAAACAGTAAACCACCTTCAATTACCAAATCCCAGAGATATTTATGTCACACAGGAATAGCCAATATTATGCTTTACTGATTCTTGTACCCCCAACATTTTATCCATTTCAAAGGTAGCCCAACTAACACAAACCTGCAGTACAGATACAGCTGCACCAGCTTTAAGAGCTTCCAACATCCTTCCAAGTCAGGGCAAGCATACTGGCAACAACTGAATATAATTTGGATCTATTTGGCACAGTTACACTATTTAAAATGTAATCACTGTTCTTAAAGCCATGCTGTTCTAGAGCAGGAAAAAAACTACATTCACATGTTTTTGTTTCTGTCATTTTCTCCCCCCACCAGTATTTTAATGAGAGACAAAATTTTGACTGTAGGCTACAGACCACTGAAACATGGAACAAAACCCCACATAAGAACATTAAGTCAATTTTGATTGGAAACTGTGATGTCAGTTAAAAATTACTATTTTCCCAAGCAGTGAGACAAGAGATCATATACCCTTTATTTCTCAGAGCATAAACCAAAAGCAGAGATGTTGTCAATGCTGCAACAGGACTGCAATATGAGCTAAACCAAGCCCTAAAAGCAACTGCAAACAATCTCAGATGTTGCTCTTCACTGACCTACAAAAATGCCAACTTGCTAAACATGTCATCTGTGTTCAACACCACTTTAATTAATGCTCTTGTCTGCTGCCCTTCCTCCAAGCTAGGAGGGACAGAAAAGGACAACCAGATTTTGAATACTTCCCTGCATTAAATGAGCAGTCCGGGCGCGGAGGAAATAGAAGCTCCGGGAATGGAGAATGTAAAAGGTTAGAAACAAGTTTCTGAAGGATGGGACCAACAATGTTTTGCCTTCCAAAATGGGTGAATAGACCTAAAGCATTTAGGAGATGCTTCCAAAAAAGGCAGAGAAACCATCCTCCTTTCACAAACTAAAGCCAGAAAAAGATGTTCTAAAACAAAGAAAACAGGTAAGAGAAATAGATGGTGCGCTAAAAATAATAAGGGAGCTCCTGGATGGAGTTACACCTGCATCCTATAAATCATGCCATATTGCACTCAGTGATTTTCCAGGCAATCTTGCCCAGACCTCTAGTGAAGCATCTGTCCTGGGTTACAAGTGGGGTTATAACCAAACAATGTATTCTATTCCCATCTACGTTATTCCTAATGAACTGTTAATGGTGGGTGGTTTGCAAAAGCTGCCCACTGCACACCCCACCCCCCAGTCAGCAAGGGTTAGATAGGGGGAAGGGGCAAGCGCCGGGGGGGGGCCCCCCCCCAGGCTGGGCACATCAGGGTAGTGTTTCTTTGTCTTCACAAACTGACTGAACCGTGATAACTACACCCAGCTGAAGGCGGTCATCTCTGCCAGTGGGGCCATAATGGCTCAAAGCCCCAATGGGCAGCTGTAACAACTTAGGCCATTAAAGACTCCCCAGCATATTCCATGACTCATTGGACTACATCATTCCACTCTGAAATTCCCCGCTCTGGGGGAGGTACCAAGCATTCCTGCCTGTATCTGACCATAAATAATCTGGATGCTTTGGGGACTTAGGACATGAGGACCACTGGACAGATCAGAGAAGGACGTGAACTTCCGCAGGAGGACCAGACCTCCCACAGGACCACTGCTCTCAACCACAACCATCATTTCAACAGGACTGCACTCACTATTTGGTAGGACTGTGACCACCACCCTGAGCAATAGGGTACCAGGCTGTAGTCTGACTGTGGGTTTAAGCCAGGTTTTGTGTATCATTGCATTTACTGTGATCTTTCTATTAAATTGTAACTCTCCAGGTTACATAAATCTCTCTCCAGGTATTTATGTGGGGTTCATTTCTCCCGCTGGTTTACTTTCAAACCAGCACAAGCATTCCAACTTTTTGTTATTTTACTCAACTGATATTTAAATGTCCAACCCCATCAGGGCACAGGTCCATTCTTTAACCTGCAGGTTCTACTGCACACTGTGGCTGCCAGGCTACAGGATACTGCTCTGCACACATGCTACAGGGAAGCTACTCCCTGCCCCGGTGGTAAGTAGGGAGGTTCAAAGAATGCAAAGTAGGAGATTTAGAAGAGAAAAAATGTGCAGCATTGTGCAAAAAATATTTAAATTGAAATTCAAGTCACAAAAGAAATAACTGAACCCAAAAGACGTGTATTTAAAGCAGCTTTTCACCTTCCAGAAAAAAAAAATCTGAAGTCCATTTATACCCATCACCTCTGAGGCCATCAAATCTAGCCCCAGAATTTTCTGCATCATACACAAATTCACCAATGTTTAAGTACAAAAACCGAAAAGAAGGGACAATGACAGTCTGTCTGGACTTTTTTGGGCCTCACCATAAAAACTGAGTGCTGTGCCTCCAGAAGGAACACAGGGCAATGCTACACTGCTGCTTTACATCAGCTCCATAAATGAAGTCTAGTAACCTCCTTGCAGTTATAGAGACTGGAACAAAACAGCACTGACCAACAATACAGTATTCTTCTGTACTTCTTTTTCCAGATCTGACTTCTACTAACTGAAGCAGATACTTCTATAAATGCAAACCCAGACTTCTGCATCACGGTGCAATGAATGACATCCTTAATGCAAAAATTGCTCAAGACAATTTAAGGCAAGTACATGTCAAAGAAAATTGTTTATAAAATCTTCCGAATGTAGGGGAAAGTTTAGTTTACATACCTAAAGGAACAAACTCCCATTTTAACTGTGTATGAGTTTCATTAAACCTTAACAGTCCCCCCATCTTTCATGGAGAAGAAGGTACTGATGTGTTTAAAATTAACGTTTTCCTTCATTATTTCTAAATTTGGTACATTCATGGAAATGAGCACAGCTCGAGGAGAATGCTTGGCATTCTCCCTCTTGTAAGAGAGGAGGGGATACATGTATACTGGGAGGAATGAACCTTCTGCCAGATCCATGAAGAAAATGTCCCGGCTCCTCATTCCAATACCAAGATGGGTACACAGCAAACCCAAGCAGGTACCCCAAGTGCCAGCGCAATTCCTCTCACCTCAATCCCCATAGAGAATGCAGGTACTCATGATACTGCTGATCTTCATTCATCTCCTCTCCAGAGAGAATAACCTACTCTCCTAGCTAATTATTTCATAAAATAGCCAAAGTGTTAAAAAGTTTGCAATATGCCAAAAAACCTGCCCAAACTAGTTCAACCTAGCAAGTCCATCTTAAGAAGCAGCCCATGAAACTTTAAAGGAAAGGCATCCATAGGCTGTATCCTGAGCCAGCTGACAGCTCCTTACATTCTACAATCCCAACCTAGTGTTGAACTTACTTTTGCCAGAAAATTATACTCCAGGCTATTTCTTTGGGTTTCTTTCTGTAAGCCATCTCCTCAGAGGACATTCAGCCCCTTTAGTCACCACTCTCAGACTCCTTTTTTTCTCTTGTACACTCTGGTGCTATTTACTTAAATCTGACCACTGCCCATCACTCCACCCTCCCCTACTAATTCATAAGGTACCTTTTGCCCTGCATTGCCAGGATCCAACACTAAAACAACAGTGTGCATCGAAGTGAACTCACTACTAAGAGAAAAAGCATCAAACCTTCCACAGCAAAGCTCCATGAAATAGCATGGAAACCCAAAGAAAATTAATTAGAACAAAAAATTATGAAGAAATTGAATTTATCTTTTTGACTTCACCTCTTGAAATCAGTAGCAACTGGGTGGGATCATTCAGAGCAGCTGTGTAGGGAATAATTTCCTGATAATTTACAAGCATCTCAAAAAGTAAAAATAAACAGGCAGGTAACTTCCAAGGAGGTCTTTATCAACAGTTTTAAGCAGGAGAGGTAATAGAAACCTCTCCAAGTTTTCAGCGAAGCTGGTTTAAAAAGGGCACATACATGTGGAATGGACATGTGCAGCTCTGCTTTAAAGCAAAACACTCAAGTGTGGATTTTTTTGTTGTTGTTCAGCCTGTCTGGAGAATTGTATGTGTAAGTTAAGCTTCTTGCCAGGCCAGAGGAATGGGAGGTACACTACTATCTCATGGCAATGTTCCGAACAGGCTCTAAATTAGAGGGAGCCTAAAAATCACTGATTTCAAATATGCATTCTCAAAATCTAGGAAGTCTTCTATTTTTAGAAAAATTCACAAATGACAAACCAACCATTTATGACTTGGAGTGAATTTTCCCTCTTTCCTTCAATTAAAAATCCCAAACTGTACTGTGAAGCAAAATTGTTTTAACTATCGTAGCAGTTACTCTGACAGATTACCTGAAAAAATGTTATGACTTTGGAAGGCAACAATAGCTTATTTCATGTACAAAACAAAAGCTTTTCCACTGACACCTTCCACTGAAATGTGCATTTACCCTTACTTCATACCTGAATCATGAAGTCATTTTCTTCTTTTACTTCACAAACACACCGAACAATCTCAAAATCACCTTCTTCAACTTCTTCATCAGGGTTGGTGGTTACATCAACATCCTGACTGCAGTCATCATCACTCCAAAGCAAGCTATCCATAGATGACTCACTCAGGGTGTCATCCTCTGTACAAGAAGGATTTATATAAAATCCTGAGTAATGACAAAAAAAGTCCCTCGGGATCCCATCCCAAGTATGCACACATACATTCGTAAAAGCATGAGTTCACAGTGCAATTTAAGGAATATCACAATATTGACAGTTTATTGAAAGTTACTACATAATGAAGTTTTATAGTCTCATTGATGGCTCCTTCAAAATACTCTAACTTAACAGCTTCTGTCATTAAAACTGTATTGTCAACATGAAGTGTCTCAAACCAAAGGCACAAAGTCTCTTAAGACAAATAACTATAAAAAACAAAACCAGGCTTCTACATTCAAACAAGATTCATGGTAGTTGCAGCAATTCATACAGAACTGTGACTTGGCACTTCTAGTGCAGAGCTCTCAAAAAGAGGCAGGACAGTTCTGTTTTATGAACCGTTCAATCTCACAAAGTGATGTTTCCATGACAGAAATACCGAGTCCAACACAGAACTTAATCCTGCTTCAGAAATTATTATTTTCCTTTAGTCTTCTGCTTAGGATGCGTTTATAAACTCACAGGCAGTGCACTGCACGAGGTGGTCTTCCAGAACACACCTACACAACTAAAGCATTAATGCATCCTAGATTGAATAAAACTGCCAAGAAAATTTTTACTGAACAGCATGCTAAATTGAGATTCTTACCTCAATAATATTAAAGCAATGTCTGCATCTTCCTTGGGGATAGAATGGGAGGGTCAGAAGAAGATGATGAGGTATTTTAATTTTTTGAAAACAATTTAATGAGTTAGAGGGGAATGGAAGGTAAAAAATTGAGTTTTAGGTTAAGACTGTGGGGTAATTATACCCTACAGTGGGTATAACTACTTTCATCATTTAGCTCGTAGAATCACAGAATGCAAAAACAGAACCACCAGTCTGTGGCATAAACTACATCTTCTGGAGAAACATCCGTTCTCAAATTAAAGGGGTTGAGAACCCAACACAATAGTTTATTTTCATGTTTGAAAGTTCTATTCCACCTCTGAACTAGGACACTCTTTCTTAAAGCACTGTGAAAGCGACAGGTTAGGCACACTACACTTCCGTATTACACAAAATTTTCACTTTTATTTACAACAGATCTTGTTTATCTAGACACAAATTCTGCAGATGCAAAAAGCAACAAAACAATTGTGAAAAGGATGAAAAAAAGTAATTTCCAGTATTTTCCACCATTTTCAATGTCTGTGAACTGATCAAAAGAAGCCTGAGCAACTGATGGCCAAGTTACTAAACCACATGTTCTATGGTTGATATACTCCAGAAACACAACTGCTCAGACTTGCAAAACATGTTTCAAGACATTACACCATCTGCACTTCAGTAGTTTTTAATACTTCCTGTCTGACCTAAATTTTCCTGTCTGACCTGTTTAACCTGAAGTTAAATTTTACTTTTGTCTAATAACAAACAAAGTTGTGTCCAAAAAAAATCAAATGGTTCTCAACAGTGTATCTGTACAAAAAGGAAGTTAAGGTTCTTGTATATAATCAAGCTGTCATACATTTTCTGTTTCCTTCAAATCTGTGAGTTTTAAGAAGAGACAAAACAAATGTTTATCTTTTTTACTGTACCAGCTTGTGACAGTAAATAGTAATATGGACCAAGATATTAAGAATTATGAAAGCTGGTACACAGCGGCTGGATTTTTATGAGATCTGTGCGTGAAGTATTATGAAGACACCAATAAACAGTTACTCAAGAGCTTGTCGTTAAGAAGCTCAAATAGTCATTAGAACCATGTATCATTCTGTATCTATACAACTACACATCACCACACCCAGTGGTGTCTCGAACACAACAAGCTTGCAAAGCACCCATTTTTAACTCTGAAGGAGTTTTTACTTTGTAAAAACCTTTGAAAGTATGAAAAATGTAATTATTAAGTTGGAACATGGTTATTTTAGAAGTTAATAAGGTACTGAAAAAAAATGCAAAATGAGTTTGATTTCTGAAATAAGGGCAACAGTCTTGAAGTGCATATGAAGGTAAAGTCAAAGCAAAAAGCGGCAACATCAAGCTCTGCAAACGAACTGGGTCCAGTTTTGTCAGAGGGAAAGAAATACACAGCCCTCAGCAAGAATAGCCAAATTTACACAACAAGAACCAGTTTTCAAACATGTTAGTGCTGCTCACATATTTACTGGTAATGAAAAACAGAACCAGCAAGCCATAGAGGAGAGTCATCTCACCATTTACTTTTGATTTTCCCTTGTGCTGTCCGGAATCAGCGCAGTGCAGCAGTGTGCTTGGGTGGGCAGATGATTTATTTGAAGAAATAGATTTTGTGACAACTGGTTTTTCAAGTGAAAGCTCTTGTGAGACATCTGTGTTCTCCCCAGTGCCAGAACACCCTGTAAAATTGTAGTAAGAGTTATCATTAAAAATCTATGGTCAAAAAAAGTTGACAGAAGAAACAGCACCATGCATGCCCATAGCAGGCATGTGTCATTCACTTAGCCAGTTCCCAGTATGCTGGGGCTCAGGGACTGCATGATGCTGCTGCAAGATGTGCAAGCTTTCCAGAGGCAAGAAAGGTATTGTCTGAACCAGACAATTTTATGCCGCTCAGTCACTGTTTATTGCTGACAGAAGTGAGAAAGGTGTAAGCGACCAGCCTTTCCAGGATTTAACTATTCTTCAGGCTGAGTAGGTGTAGAAATGCTTTTGCTTTACAGGCACTTCCACACAAGCACTGCTAGCTGGAGACCTCCCCCTCACATCCCACTCTTACTGACACAGGCTACACACATTCCCTACTCTCACAGACTTCAAAGTGGACAGCAAGTACTCATTTTCCTAGTCTATGTATGGAACAGGATACACAGGTGGACAAACCCCAATTAGGAGTGTATGAAGAAAACACCGTGAATGGTTCCTCTGTGAGGTCCCCACCTGTCATGGCCTACACTGGATATAAATAAGGCTGGCTGCAGTTACAAGTAGGACCCTCCAGGTATGTGGAAAAAATCTGCACAGTTCCTGGACTGAATTACCGTAAGGTCAACATCAAAAAAAGGCACACAACATCTTAAAATCCCAGGACAGACTGACAAGCAGCTCATGGGATTTATTTGTGCATAAATCTACAAATTATATTTTGCACATTATCATTATACTTATGAGCACCATACAATCAGAAACTCATTAAAATTATTTGTTTCAGTACAATTTAAGTCACTTGGCGTAGGGTTCTTCCCATCCACTCTCTTGATAGCTTGCCCTATTTCTTCATGGCAGCAAACAGAAAAGTAAGGTATTTCCTTTCTATCTCAGAAACTCCTCCTTAAGATCTAGTTTCACAACTTATGCCTAGCAGATTGAAGTATGCTGCATCAGTGATCCCAGACATCCATCAATAGCAGAGAAAGTTGTCACACTTGATCCCTAAACGTTTCACCAAAGAAATCTTCCAGAATCAGCTGTGTTTTCAGCAGTGAAGAATCCATTACCTCTAACACCTGGGCCTCTACATCAAGTTCAAAGCTTGAAGTGGCCAAAGGAAAGCATTCCCAGGCCTCCATAGATGAAACCAACAGAGAAGACACGTTGCTGCTACAGCCATTTTAATGTAGTGCAACAGCATGTTATGAGACATGAGGGGGACACAGCTTTAAATTGGGCTTTTACTTAATCTCTTCAGAAAAAAAAGATTAATTTCCTCTAAGAAAGAAATTAAGGCTGTGACAGGTTTAATTGGACTAATTGTCACATCCCCCTCCCCCCATGTGAAGGTGTAAGAAATAAGGTTAACAGCAGAAAAAGAGGACTCAATGTTTCCAAACTCCACCATTCACAAAGCAGGCCCAGAACTAACATAACTGAGAATAGCCTGTACCCAGGGCACCTGCACCCTCTTAACTGGGCAAAGCTTGCAACAGAGACACAGTTATTAAGGAAAAGCCCGCCTTAAAGACTGACATTCACTTAGGAGTGACATTTATTCTGTGCCATTACAAGCATTACTGCAAGCCACGTGGCCATCCAGCATTCACAATGAAGCTTAACCAGGAAATAGATTATCTTGCCAATCACAATTTAAAATCAACCACTTAATAAAATGAAAGCTATGTGAAGAAAGCAGTCTTAAGAGCAATGCCTGCTCTTAAGTGATCTAAAGCGAATTTTTTGAGGTAACAAAACAAAACAATGAAGCCAGTTTCATCTACAGAAGAAAAATGAGCTTTACCAGGCTTAGACCTCTTTTTCTTTTTTTTCTTTTTCTTTGACTTGGATCTTCCATAGTCTTTGGATTTTCTTTCTTTGTTCTTCTCATGTCCTTTAACAGCTGAAATTAGACAATATTTCAAGTTAGTTTAAAAAATATATATACATTTATTCTACTTATTAATTTTCTTAAAGGCCTCCACAGTTTCTTTGGACAATCAAGGCCAGTTCACTGCAAAAAAAAAAAACCAAGCAAGAAAACTTATATGTAAGAATTCCTGAGCTCTCAATTGGAATGATCTATTTTAAGTCCTAATTTGACTGTCCCATAACAAAATATGAGTATTATGTGGGAGACATCAAATGTACAGCAGTGCCCATAATTTACATGCTTCAGAGATTATAAAAAAGACTGAGGGATTTGTTACATCTGGACATTTCACTAGCATTGTAATAGAACAAAACCCCAATACCCCAAAATTCAGTTCCCCAGTCAAATATTTTGATATTGAAAATGGAGTAACCGGTTCAGCTGGCTTTTATCTCAACATCTCAACATCTGTTCTCCATCCTATTTTTATGGGATTAAAAACACACCATAATTTCTGAATGATTGAGTGACAGCTGTCAATCAAGTCTATCCTCAGAGCATGCACAGCACAGTATAACCCTGTTGCAAGGTCATGTATACAAATCCCTGCTTTCTGGACCCCAGTGTTTGGTTACAACTCCTGTCTTTCAGATTTAGGTCTCAGCAGCAGCATTTCTAGATACTTACACAGTCCTTAAGTAAATTATCCTGACTCAGCTAGAGATGTAATCAATGCCTATTATGGAAGGATGCCTTGTATCTCAAAAGGGCTCTGCTCTCAAGTGTGCTTGGCTGATTGAGCCATTCACCATCCCATTCAGAAATCTAGTTCAATGTTGGATGATAGAGATCTGAATAAGCACTTCAAGACACTCAATACTGTAAGACATCTTCACTTGCACAAACTATTTGAGAACCCTAGGTTGTCTCTAACCTCTGTAACCATTTATGAAGCAAACCAGAAATACCAGTGTATTACGTCAACCTCTTTCATACATGCCAACAGTAAACTCCCCAATTCACTTGCTGTGTATTTATGGCATAAACAGTTCACTGAGAAACTGCAAACTGCAGTCACATTTTATCAGCCGTGGTAAGCATGCAGGAGACATGCTCAACAGCTTGTCCTCAGGAGATTCTTTAGTTCTGCACCTCCCCATCCCTCTCAATCCCTGAAGATTTCCTGCTACTTTGCCACTTCTGTGCCCCTCTTGGCATGAGGTTAGTGAAGGCAACTCAGTATGCTCACCCACATAGCCACACCAGTCACCTGGCCCTCAAAGGCAGCAGGAATGGCAGCACAAAAGCCATCTTCTTCCACCCCCTCCATGGGTGTTTGAGGGGGGGGTTAAAAAACCAAAAAAAACCCCAAACCAACAAAAAACAGGAAGAAAAAAAAGGTTCATATTTAATTGCCAACACAGTGCTTCCAACTTCCTTCTTACTTTCCTCTGTCCTCATCTCCTGTTCTTCCAATGGTCAGGATCCTCTGGGTACCATTCCCTTCTCTCTGTTCACAGGGATGCAAGGAAGTTCTGCCATTTTATTCTTCCAGAAGGGCAAAGAGAAAATAACTGAGCTCAACAGAGGTAGGAAAATTTTGCTTCTTTTCATTTGAAAACTGAAATTCACATGATAAGATTGCTGGATTTGTTTGAAGATATCCAAGGGCACAGGATAAGCTTCCTCAATCACTATCAACATATCCCAGATAAATATGAAAGAAAATGTCACTTTGTGCCATTGAGCTTCCCCATGTGTCTTAAAATCTGAAAAAAATCTAAGTTTTTGCAAATTTCTATGTGCAGCTATCTTCTGAAATGCACAACAGAGTTAATGCTCGTTTCCCTGAAAAAAAAAAATCTTCAAAGAACAAGTATTCAAGTATTATACCAGAGCCTTCCAAAAAACCAGGTACTGAAAAATCTTGCTGCCTAAGGCTGTTTCTTGTAAGTGCTCTGAAGTGTAATGTATTCTCACTGATGCAAGACCAGACAGAGAGACTTGTCTAGGTTAGCAGCATCCTCACAGATTCACATGATCAAACAAAACGATAAACTGAAAAACAATCCTAAAAATTAAGCACAAAACTACATTTTTAAATGGTTTGGATTTTTTGGGGAAAAAAATGAAGGATTTCAACTTCCTTGAATGGCAGAGACTCATGAAGACTGGAATGAGTATTCATCATCCTCTATCACACCACCACTGTGAAAGTTCACTCTAATCTCTAAATGCCACACTCGAACGTAGGACACATCCCACTGAGTGAGAACAGTGAGCAGACACTGATGGATCTCATTCAGACCTTCCTACAAGGGAGGGCAGTAAGGGATGCCCAAGAACAAACAAGATGCTTAATACTACCTGACTGCTATGATCAACAGAACAACAAAGAGACAGGCAGCTAAGGAGATGATCTCTAGGATACAAAGCATCTGTCATAGATACAGTAGTCTAACCTCAGATTTTGTGTTTTCCTCATCACTGTGACTCAAATTCTTACCAACATCTGAAGGAAAGAAGTGATGTAGTAATCTAGAAGTATGCTGGAAATTTATATATCATTTATATACATACAAAATATTAAAATATATGTATTGTTTCTGTGAGCGTGTGCCATATACATCCATCCCCCCATCCCATTTGGCTGTTACACACCTATACTATAGTAGATTTCAGTATAAACAGGGTTTACACTATACCACTGAATAGTCAAAGTTGTCAAGTTCTTCAGAGATGTCTAGTAGCAATTGCTGACTACCAGAAGTGGTCAAATGCTATTGAAAAAAAACCCCTACAAAATAAAACACCCTAGGTCATACTGCCCAGTGCCCACCCCCTCTTTTAAGTTTAGGTATCTGAGTAAGTACAAGATTACTTAAAATATTTAACGATTTGGACAACCAGGAGTTTAACAGAACCTACAATCTTTTCATGACCTTTAATACATTAGTACTTTTTACATCTTAAAAATATCAACTGACTGGGAAGAATAAACCCCAATGCAGATAGCATGAAAACTTACAAATTGACAGTGAAAAACCACTGCTTACATTTTATGCCATACATTTATACAAAATCACTCTCTCTAAATGATGGTATACAGAATATTATCAGTTCCTTACAATGTTCAAAACTTTCCCAAGACTTTTCCACGTTTAACTTTCCATGTTAAACCAAAAGCCGTACCATGTTGAACTCTTTCCCGAGGCCTCCGCAGTGCTCTTGCTATGTGGTTCCTGGTTTGGTCTCTAATAGAATGTCGGTGACTATTTAATGCACTTACAGGAGTTGAAGTTCTTCTCTTTTCTACTTTTTCATCTCTATATGGGGTACTCCTGAGGGCTATGTGTAGAGGAGCATCTACAAAGAGAACAAAGTCCAAGCTTTAAATAGTTTCCAAAGTCACTCTACTTCAGCAGCAGCAGCTCTAGCAGTCCACGTGGAATGTTTCTGATCAGACATTGCTCAGCTCAGTCCTAGCCCTGACTAAAAGGCTAAAACCTCCAATGCTTTTGTTGGATTTGTTGAGGGACTTTTCCTTCAAAAAGAAACAGTGGATGCCTATGCATTCCCCAAAGCTCTATTCTTCCAGAAATACTGTGACTTTGAGAAAAGATGAAAAGAGAAACAGTTTGGTTCGGCAGAGATATGGTTTGGGTAATTTTTATTAGTTTCTCCAAGAGAAAAAGTGCTTTGTTGGTTTCATTAGAGGAACTACAGCCAGTTCTCAAAAGTGTGCTTTGTAAGGACACACATAGAAGTGGCATAAAGCAGCTCTGCACATACAAGGAAGAGCAGTTTTCAAGAGCAGTTTCACTGAAACAACTGTGTTTCAACCAAGAGTGAGATGCAAGAATTCAGGATCACTAGCTAAAATTCATAAAAATCGTAAGATGCAGACATGGCTTCACCCGAGATTCATTTTTTATTTAAGTCAAACAGTTTCATTCTCCTACCTGCAAGCAGCAACTCCTACTGGAAGACTCCTGGACACGGAAAAAGAGCAGTGAAGGCAGTAAAAGCTAAAGTTGCATGGCAGGTAGGACAGCAGACTAAACAAGAGCAGTACATTGCCATTTTGGAGTAGTACATCAAATATCTTGATCAATGAGACCCAGTAGCCAAGGTGACTGGCTGCTGACTTTCATCAAAAATGTCCAGTTCTATCAGTATATGCATCTCCAAAGTTCAGTGGATAAGATGGGCAACTTCCTTCTAGCCTAAAGATTAATGTGCCACTTAGACACCTCTAATAAAATTGTGAGCAGAACCTGAGAGTTACTGAAAAGAGAAGGGAAAGAGTCCCAGAGACCACACTTAGGAGAAGAAATTGGATCAAGCACCGTGCCCTGATCAACATTTCAAGCTGAAGAAATAACAAGGCACATTAAGACGTATCATTGTAGATCTTTCAGAACCAAGTGCATCTCTTCAGGCAAAAGAAGCTCCAAGATGCAGAAATCTGATGACATTTTCCCTGGTCCTCTCTCTCTGAAGTTAGAACTTAAAGGAAAAACAAACAAACAAACAAACAAGAAAAGCCATTTGCAACTATTTCCACAACCAAACTTAGGTTCTAGTCACCTGCCCTAGTGCTCTACAGCAGCCACAAATGGCAGAAATTAAAACCAAAACCCAATTACCACACACAACTCTCTGAAACATGCCCTTTGTCCAGACAGGCAACTCGCTGCTGCCTTTCACTGAGTGCATATTTCCCTCAAGAAAGTAGAAGGTTTTGTCCATAAAGAATTACTAAACCAGAAGATACTCCTTGATAAAACACCATGGTATCTGTATGACCTTCCATTTGCAACATGACTAACTTCTCTTGCAGGAATAAGTACAAAGAAGTTTTGTGGTAATTTTTTTTTTTTTTTTGTTTGGTTGGGTTTTTTGGTACCGTCTTTATTTGCTTGTTTAAGTCAGGTCTATTTTGACTTCTTGCTCCTCTGAGTCCTTCCACGACTGTGGGTCAAGATATCATCAGTTCAGATGACAAAAACAAAAGAAAACTTTTTCCCACAGTACACAGTAACTTAGAAAGAATGCTCAGGTACTACATAATCTCTTTGGGAACACCAGTGCCCTAACAAACTTTATGAAATGCAAATGGTATATTTCAGTACATGGTGAAAAGTCACATAAACAATCTCTTCTGCAGCTTTCGTGACTGTCTACTACTCTGCAATAACTTTTCAAAATATTCACACAACACCATGTCAGAGAAACTCAAAACTACAAAAATCCACACAAACCTGACAGCCTTCATTTAGGCCTCCTAACTTTCCCCTCTGCCAACAGTTCAACTCAATCTCATGAATTAACATTTAAGAACACCATAGCCACCTTGATCCCACCAGTCTTTGCAACAGCACAAGGCCTCTTAGATTCCTGTGGGCTGACACAGGTGCACACAGACTCTTGGTGGAAAAAAAAATTGTATTTCGTGTCCACTGGGTTTTTTTAGCTTTGTGAGACTTAATTTTAAGGAGATTTTTGCCAAGAATACGTCCTGTCTTTTACAACACACAAGTTAATATACTTCTGTAAGATTTCTCAGTTAACTGTAACATTGTCCTGGGGGAGGTCAAGGCACTCTATCATACATTGGATACATTTTTTTTTTCAGTAACTGATACAAACACACTGAAGTTTTGAAACACCTTTGTTCCACTGACAGAAAAGTTTAGAGGGTGTACAAGATCTTTGAGCACTCTGAAATATATTTTAGGAGTTGTGATTGAATTTGAGAAGATGAGATGAAAAACCTACAAATTTATCCTAAGCTTTTGGGACAGCAAACATTAAAACTGATGCCATGGAGACACAAACTTACAAGCCTTCCACACTAAAGTGTCCTTTTTCCTCTTTATTTGCAAGTATAACTGAGGTCAATTTATAAAATCGTTCCCTAAAGAACAATTATTCATAACAACCACAACTAAGACCTTATATTTAGGCATGTGGCTTTAAAACTTGGACATTTCTCATGTTCAGATTTTCTGCGTTAGTACCAGTCGCAGGGTGTGCCACCTGCTTCCATCCTCTGGTCTCTCCAGGCCAATCTTAACCCTTCAGAAGGTTTCCTACTCCTCTGCCTCCACCCAGTCACAGGATTACTGGGTTGTGAGGCTGCAGCGACAGCAGGACCAGGCTCATGGAGGCCCCTATGAGGAATGCACAGAGGACCCCTTTGTGTTTCCTAAAGCTGCTTGTGCAGGCCCCATAAAGACCTGTGTCCCACCTCAGGGAAACCACAAAAGGCACAAAAAGCCTCCAGACATCCTGGGCAGCGACACTCTCATTGTTCTTGAACAGGAATGTTGTGATTAAACATCAGAGCAGATTAATTTCCAGCTCAGATAACACTGAATACCACTAACAGGAACAGGAGGTATGTTCACAAGATACTGGAGATGAACAGGATTGCTGATTAACTGCCCCCAGCCTTCTTCCACGGAGTTCTTTCAGGCCTCTGTCCCATAAGCAGGAAGAAGTATCCTCTATCATATGAAGAGCTGACCCAGAAGCAATGAAGGATCTCAGAAACTAACACATACAGACCTGAGGTGTGAAATTACCTCAACCATGCAGAAACCACATGGATAGAGAACTTTAGAGTTCTAACTTTCTTTAGAGAACTTACACCTGAGCACGAGGTTCAGTGACAGACAAGGCAGTAGCTTTCTGTTCCCTGGAACCCTGATGCAGGACCCCAGGTAAAAAGATAACTCAGCACTCACAGGAAGCAGAGACTGCATTCCGAAGTATGTGAATCAGACAAAGTTACCATCCACAGCTGTGAGATCATTTGCTGAGAACTTCCAGCGGTATTTTCAAGAACTGAAAGACCATGTATCATCTTGACTTACAGCCACCCCCCAGAAACCAAATGGAGTATTGTCATGATAAACCAAAGCAAATCGGCAATTCTGCAGAACACAGAGGGTGTTTATGCAGATCTTCCCCTGCTGCAAGGAAAAAACCCACATTTGTAGATCACCATGCACATCCCACTGCCTAGCAAAGAGGCATCAGTCAGCCAGAATTAAGAGGAAACAGGAAAATTTCCCAAAGGATCAACCTGACAACCAGTATACAACAGGCCAGAGGTTCACCTGTGAACAGCTGTTAGTGAGATGTTTTAAGATGTCAAAGCAAGTTTGTCAACCCCACCCATGCACAATTCAGCTTTCATCAGTAACATAAGAAAGGACAAAATACCTATTTTCTTTGCATTCATTCATGTAAAAAATTCGTGCATTTAATCACTTATACACTAAGAGGACATACTGTGATTAAGTAGGCAGAATTTTCTAAAAATGAGGTTATGTAGCAAAATTTAAACCTACTGACAAAACATTTTTTCCTTCTTTAAGTGCCTTATATGGACTCCACAGTATGGACATATTTTTTACAGTATCCAAACTACAAATTGCAGGTCTGTTCCTTTCTTTTCTTCCTCATGGCAAGGAACACAGGAGAGCCAAGACTGGCAGCAACTTGCCAGACTTAGGCTACTGTTCTATACCCACACCCCAAATTGAAGGCTAATATTGTACAGTGTTTCTGAAGTCCCAAAACTGAGTTTAGCTTCCATTAGGACCAAAGCTCCTGAGAAGAGCTAAACTATGTCCTAGGAGTCAATGGGTATCAGCTCATGAGGTCCCTGTCAGTACAACTGTGCTGACAGCAGGACTAAGTGATTATTACGAGCATTAAGACAACATCAATCACCACAGACGGCATTTCCTTGCATGCACATTATCAACTCCCCTACTTGTTCACGATGTTTGTGTCTCCTGAGAAATCTTCAGCATCCAGCACGTACAGAGCCTCACCAAGGTATGACGTGGGGGCACATCAGCTGTATAAGCACTCAAGTCTTGACTTTCAGATTTCAAAAATATGTCCAGCACAAAGGCATGAACTACATGTTAGCAAATCTCCAAATGAATAGATTTTACTAAAAAGATGAAAGTCACCAATCCAGAAAAACTCCAAGTCAAGATGTCAAAATTATGACTTGCAGGTACAAAGAAAGAAATGTAGTTATTCTGTGCCTCATGCCCTTGGAGTGGTCTAGGTCAGGAAAAAACAATCTTTATGGGTCAGGAAACAATATTATTAAGAATAGCCTTTTGCAGGCACTTTATACAAAATAACATGGACGTATCTGAAACAGAAGACTGGTACTACCTTCAGAGAAAATTGTTTACAGTATCTGCAGGGCACAAGTCACAGTATGGGATGATGTACTTCAACAGTAAACTAAGGGGTTCTACAGCAAAAGAGAAGGGTCCACAAAGAAAAAAGCCTGTCTTAAGGTTAATGCATATGGACACAGAATGCAGTTCTACTCCACTTTTTTATTACAACCAGTAAGTAACTAACTGACAAATTTTCACAGATACTGTACCACATTTAATTTCCAAGCAGTAATTCTGATAGAGCATCTCCATTTGAACTAGCACAAAACCTAAGCAACTCTTTCATCTAAGACCAACACTGAGAAGTCATCTGCAGCCCAGACTCAAAAAGCCTCTTTTAGGATTATGCATCCACATACATTTCTGCAGATCTCGATTCTCCTCTTTAACAGACGGCTAAAGGTGGCTCTGCAATGTACCTGCTGAAGTGTAATGCAACCTGAGAGCTGAGGGCATGTATATCTGTATCTCCTACAGCCCAGGGAAAAACAACATCAACTGCCACCTTCTGTGTAAGGACATTTCTTTCCTGAAGACCAAGTGGCAGCAACTCGAGAAGGTAAGTATTGTACCATGCACTTTGGGGAAGAGCTGCTTCATTCTCATCATAATGATCCCATAACACTTCCTGGTAAATTAAAGAAAGAGGTATTGCCTGAACACATCCAGTAGCCATGAAGTCCTAGTCATTCTGTTTAGGCATATGTAAAATACAAGCTGCAGGCAATGGTAGTTTCCTCCTCTCTGTTCAGAGCCACTACAGAATTTCGAGAGCTACTGTCCAGTTTGCCACTTCTAAGGCAAAATCCTTCTTTGGAAAAAGGGGGAGACAGCTCAAATCAGTCCCACATTAACCTTTCCAGCTCACTCAAGCTTTGATTCCAGTATCAAGTGGCACAATTTACATATCAGAAATTGAAATTTCAGAGTCTCCACTTCATTGCAAAGCAACTATATTTAAATTGTTCTTTCCCAAATCCCACAACATGGTCACTGAAGACCACTTACATCCATCATCTTTTCTATGTGTTAAAATTCTAATTTTAAGTACTGCGAAGAAAAGGTTTTGCTACTGTTACGAATATTGCACATTTTCCCACAACTTTAAAAGCAGTAAGTGTTTTAACTTTAAATGTAGCACCAGACCACCTCCACCATTAATTTCTTTTATGTGTGGCAGAAAGAGTAAGGAGTCCCAGAAGTCTAAAATAAAACTTGTGAGGTAAATGTGACAAAGTTTCTAAAGCAAGAGTATTTTCAAGTTTATGGAATAACAAAAATTACGATTGCTGAATGTTTTATCTGTTAGAAATTGCCACCTTTACTTAAGCACTAAAATCTACCAAATATAGTGAAGTACAGCAAAAGACCTTTGTACCGAAAGGTAAAATGATTTAACTATATTCTTTTCAAATACGAGAATTTTTGCTCACAAAAGGATTGTAAAGATGAAAAGTATACCCACCACGTACCAGACTGAATTATGGATTCAAAAGCTTTCACTCTAAGCAGTACATCCTGAAAAGTCTTTTGAAAAGGTGGCGTAAGTGTTCAGTAGACAGAAAGTCTTGCCTAGAAGACTGGCCTTCTATACATGCCATTAAGACAGAATAATAGAACTTCAAATACTACAGTAAGAGCTCATGAACCTCATTAACTCTGCTTTCAACTGTATAGTATCACCAAACAAAGATTAGGGAAATTAAGAACACAATGAGTTAGGAAACAATGGCACTTAGTATCATAACTAAGATATAATGACATTGCTTTTCCTCATCAAGAAAATATGTAGTACAGGTCCACAACAGCAGGCTTCAACTGTGGAAGTGACTTAAGAACTTTACAGCCCCCCTTCCACCTTGCTGCAATGTTCAGCAGCTCTGAGCACACCCCAGGTGCTCTGTGCAGAGAGCCACTATGAAGTGCATGATGGAAATGATCCAGCTGAAAAGTATCCATCCACAAATGGGGAAGTGGAGGGGTGGGGGCTTAAAATAAGCAAATACAGTTGCATCTAAGCTCCACAAGGAATTAGCTGCCAGTGATGACGGTGCATCTGACTGTATGCACTTGGAGGAAAGGATAAATGGAAGGGTCAAGATCTTGAGTTACTAGTCAGTGCATTCAAGACAATCACAACAAAACAACTTCTGAAATCAAAGTAATTACACAGTTTGAAAGAGCCAAAAAGAAGTCTGGTTATTGAAAAGCCCATGACATGCACAAAGCAGCTGCATGAGCAGCTCTCAGCAGACAGTCTTCAAACCATGCTTGTCTCAGTGTGTTCCTCCAGGCAATATTTGGGTTCACTTAAGCTTCATGCAGAGTACAGTACATACAAATCATTACATCCTAATGCATTTAAAGAGAACTCTTTCCCTACCTAATCTAAGCTTATGCCTGTGCATTGTTTAAAGATACAGAAGTATTTGGGGTTTACATGTAGTAACAGTATGTAAAGTCACACTGATCTTGTTAGGAACAAGCACTAGCACCTCAAATGAAAAGTCATTTTCTGGACTCTTTAGGAGAAGCAACCACGAAGCAAAGTAAGGCAGGATATATCCTGCTGTAGTGAGCTGGAGCTCTGTGAGCAACTTGCACGACTTTGAAATTCTTAAACAAAATATTAATGAAAGATCATCTGCAAAGACAAAAGATGCCACGGAATTCAGCAAGGAGAAAGATGGTTTTATAAAAAAGGCTCAATGAAAAGACAGAAGAGATGACTAGTTTTATGGACTTGCAGTACACAGAGACATCAGTCCCCAAGAGCCAAGTCTGGACAGGTTATCAACAACCACTGCAATTCACACTAGACCTAGACTGCCACTCTGGTGTCATGCCAGGCCAAGAGTGCTTCAGAGAACGAGGGTGAAGCAGAAGTGAATGTGATTTTGTGGACTACAAAGCAGTTAAAACTTACTTTTTTTTTTCTGCAAACCATTAATTTTTTATTCCTTTCCATTGCCCATCTGTTGTGTGAAGATCTTTTTCAAGCACAGCTGAAACAACTGCACTTGTTAAATACTATGATTTTTCATCCCACAGAACAGTAAATACTGCAGAAACTGGTACTGGATTTCCAGCCAGATATGTGGTTGAAGGCAGTAAAATACAGACAAGTAAAGTCAAAACCTAAAGACAAGGAAGATATAGGAGAGAACTGGAGGTACCCAAACTGTTCCCTAATACAGAAAAGAAGTCTTCAACCAATACTATTTGTAAGCCAGGAGAAAAATAAAAATCAAGTCAGAAACTCAGGGAACTGTAGTTTTTAAAAGGGAACAGAGATTTAATATGCAAATGAGCTGCTACAAAAAATTAAGAGAAGCTGAGTGGGTTCTTTACCAGAACATGCTCTTGATTTCTAGAGGAAGGAACATCTTCAGTATTATCTTTCTAAAACACCATGTTCACATGTATTATGCTTCTTCTCCACATAGAAACATGCTAAGATAGAGCCCTAAAAGAGACTCCTTCAGCCCAAAGGAAAATTGATTTCTGGTATTTTCTGCCTGTCCTGCCTGCTGCTGTTTAAAAAAAAGAAAAAGATCAGCACCATACTTACACAGTGAACCAGCTGCGGTCCGTCCTCTTTTTGACCTTTCTTGATTAGCTTTTTCAGAAGCCAGAGAAGCTCTGGTTCGAATATTTCTTTTTACAGGGTTCTGCTGTGATTCTGCAGCCTTCTCCACTCCATGAAAGTATTTCATGTGATAATGCAATAACTTGGCTTTGCGGAAGGATTTTGAACAGTCCAAGAACTTGCATCTAAACTTGTGATCTTGGTCAACAGTTGCAACTTTTTTTGATGCAAGAAAATCTGTTCTCCTACAAGGTTTTGTTACTGTAAGAACAAAACAGAAAAATTGCCCCATGCATTTGCTATATTTATCAAATGGTTTCCTAAACTTAAAACAGCAAAAAGAACTTAAGTAAGCATGCATTCAAATGTATTAGCTATGAAATGCTAAAAGTAAAATGTTAATGCCTTTTCTGCCTTTCAGATCAATAACTTTAAAGGGAGAACTCCACCCTACAGCTCATAAAAACTGGTTGTCGTGACGCCACTGTTTCTATGAATAAGTTACAACATTTTGCTTCCCTGAGTCCTTGCCCAACAGCTGATATCATCGTGTAGTGCTCTTGAAGATAAAAGACTGAATCTCACAGAGATTACATCCCTAAGTAAGAACACTAAAGATTATTTGTTTACAATTATTCACACCTTTGGTGAAAGCACTTTCCAAGAAAACAGTTCTGCTTCTCTGCTTACAATTATTTTGCTACCTCCTTTCTGGGTGCACAGTCCCATCACCAAAGCCTGGTTACTTCCAAAGACAACAGAAGCAGTATGTCAGAACATTTTTCAAGTAAAATTAAAATTTATTTCAATTTCTAAGCAGCAATGAAACACAAAATTGCTTGCATCTGTTACAAAATGTTCCCTATGAGCTGTACTTACTTAGTTTCTCAAAAAAGCAAGGGAAGTTTCAAGATTCATATGTAAGAACACTTTAAGGCACCTATTCCACAGAGCACTGTTGTGCAACCCAGGGCTGCATCTATCATGAATTTCAGAAACTTTCAGTTCATGTTTTTGCTAAGAAACATACAAAAAACCATTTCGAACTAAATCAGATTACTGTCACCAGTATCTGTACTCAATACAACACGAGAGGTAAAACTGAGGAAACAAATCTAAGTAGATCTAGACAATTATCAATCACTAATACACACACAGCATCAAAAAATCCCTCTCCAGCTAGAAGAAAGGAGGAAAGGCAGTATCATTTCTAAAAAACAGCTTCCAAATACAATTTTTCAATTTGTTTTGCCAGTACTAAAGTATTTTTTCCATATTTGTGTTTTTGACTTTTAGGATTAAGAAAGAAGTGTTTAACTACAAGACCCAAACCTAATAACAGTGACTAAAATTGAAAGGATGCAGCACATGAATGACAATTAAGATATTATTAGAAGTATTAGAAATAGCTGTAAACAAGGGACAAAAGTACCCAGAAACATTATGAAGAAGAATAAGATTTTCTGTAATTGCAGGAAGGCATTGAACAGAAGAACTGTTAAAGGCAGTGTCAACCCAATCCTGGAGTAAAAACACAGGACAGTTTGTTTCCAAGCTTTTAGCATGCAGTAACAAAAGTGGTGTTACTGAGCAGGAGACTTAAAGGTTATGTCACAGTGCACAGAAGCATCCTAGACTGCTGTATCTGAGGCACACAGCCTTTAAGTACTGTGTACAAACCAATCTTGGACACAGAGAAAACACAAGTAATTGTACCCTGATGCATAGGGAAAGATTAAGTCATATGTAACACCAAGCTGGTTAAAAGAAAGAATATGCAGTGAAATTGGAGAAGGAAATTGTACAAAGAAAGACACTAGTTTCAGGTGTTTCACAGTGGTCATGACCAGGAGGAAGACACTGAGGCATAGCCACATTAAAAACATGCTGACAGGAACATCAATAAGACTGCAGCAAAGCCAGACTCACACTTGCAGAATGACAAAGTTTGCCAACACCAAAATCAAAATATACTGCAGACCATCAAAAGCTGCATTCAGGAAGAATGAAAAAGTATCTCAGGAAGGCTTAGTGCAATGGCCTGTGGGTTTAGTGAAAGCAAACACAGAAAAGTTCTCTTGACTGTAAAGGAAAAAAAACAGCATTTGGGACTACTGAGAATGCTGAGAACTTGTTACTATTTAATAACCAACATGAAGCTGGAAAACATAACCACAGCAGAAGGGAGTAATGGGGTCCAAAGACTTAACAAAAAAACATTACAAAGATGACAAGGGAAACTATTATAACATCACACAACTGTCAGGATGATGCCCTACATCCAAGCTCAGAGCACTTCCCCCTCCACTGAGCTGGACAGACTCTGGAGAAGATACAGGGAATGGCTTCTAACCGATCAGCTACAAGTTAGAAGAGGAAAGGATTGCATTAGCTGAAGTTAGAAATAGGGATAACAAAGACATGGGAAAAGGAAAAGGAAGCAGACAAAAAACTTACTGCAATGTGCAAAAGGAATGTATTCAGAGTAATAAAAATACAGACGATCCCACAAAATTTGAAACAAAGCTTCAGTCATTCCCATCACTACATTTTCCCTCTTTACAAGTAGCACAACAGAACTCCCAGTCACCCAGGCAGAGCGGGAAACTGACAACCAACTCTGCCACTCAGGGGAGCCTCTGGAGAGCCCACGCTCCGTGTGCTCTGAAAATGACTTCCTACACCAACACCTGAAGGGGCAGCTACCATCCTTACACGGAGATAGAATTTTTGCTCACAACATATGGCACTAAAATTGGTTTCTATAGGAAAAGGTTTAGTGTATTGTCTTCAGATTTTCAGGCACTTGCTTTTTCAGAGGAGCTTGGTGGGTATTTTCTGTGAGTACAGAGGAAAATGAATGGTAAACTGGCACCTGTTATTTCTCCCATGATTATAATCAAAATTCAAACTCCTCATCTGCTTTTCAGTCAGCCATTACAATATTAAGCACAGACACTCATGGTCAAACATCGGTGTGTCCTTTAAGTTTCACTACAGAGGAAAACATTCCTTCAGTGTTCTAGTCAGCAACCCCTCTCACTCCTCACTGGGCTGAATTATCCAAGGCTCAAGCTATGACCACGCAGTGTTGAAGCTTCCAAGTCCACCAGAGGTGTTTTTACTCCATCACCAATTCTCTGTTTGATGTGACTCTTGCTGAGACAGGAATATTTGGCAGCAGCATGGTACCTTGATGAAGGTCTGCCATCCTGTGGCATCTCCTGCAACACCCGGGTAAACAATCCCAGAAAGCCACCAGTGCACAGACCTCTTCCCATTTTCCCCCACTTAAAGCTGGCCTTACTGCAGTTTTGAGCCATTAGACCGCCACACACAATTGCCTGCTAAACTGAGGGGACTTCCACTCTCTATTTCCTAGTCTCCAAAGAAATATTAAGTGAAGATCAAATTATTTCTTCACCTGCTGTTAAACTGAACACATTGAAACACTCTAAAACTCATGTTCTCTGGTGCATTATGTTCATGATAGGTCATAATAACAAACGTTCTTGAGCAGACAGTTTTCACACTGTGCTTTGGACCACTTCACACCACTGGGCCAGTGTCCTCACTAATTACTTATTTCATTCAACTTATTTCTTCTGTAATCTTTGTTGTTTTTCCTGAGCTCACCAAGTGTTTCATCATTTCAGCTCTCAAACTACATTTCTTCCTTTATTTTCAAAAACCCTCTTTCTTTCAATATCTCAGTTGTGAAACAAAAACCATCTTGCTTAATTGCTCAAGTTAATTTAGGTAAGGACAGCATCCAAGAATTTCCAGTGCATCCAGAATCCACAGAAGGAGATGCCTGGTGTAAGAAATATATAAGAAAGAGCACCAATAATCACAGATAATTACATATTTATAAACTTGAGGGGTTGTGAGCTGTAACATTACCTGGCATTGCAAGAACTACTACAGATAGTATTTCCTACAGCCCTCCACTCACCATTTTCCCCCTGTGCTGGAAATAAATTGGTACCAATAAAAGCAGCCTGTACTGGGCAGTAAATCATGCAGTGCACCACTCACACCTCAACCCACCTTTGGAGGGGCCAGGTGAGGGGATGTAAAGGCTTTACCTGCACTTTGAGGTGTAACTGAAATACTGTGACCAGATTATGGTGCCTCGCTGTAAGGAGCTTTAAATGAGCAAGGCAGGAAGGACTTATTTACCTACCATATATTGTTAGGCTCAAAAATACAATTTTCACACTATCTTGAAGGGATTAAAGCCTATTCAGGGTGAGCTGCAGGAGAAACAGCCACTCTCTCAAACTGATGCAAAGATCTTATGCTTCTCCTTAACTGAAACCCAAAGCTAAGAGCAACAAAATTAGAAAAGCAGGTGTAAATATAAGGCAAATAGAATCCCTGATGCATATCCATGCAAATAAGTAATTTCAAGGGTGCTGGCAAATACTACTACAAACACAATAGCAGATCTGTGCAAAGCAAAGGCAGCTCACCTTTAAAGTAAAAGGAATTTTTAAGAGTAAACTCACATGAACAGCTGTGGAATGCTTTTAAATCTGTTTTCAGATATATGCAGAGCTTTAAATTTGCCAACAGACTGTCACATATTTTTTGGAAAGACAACTTGACTTAGCTACATTCTGATCACCATTTCTGGTCCCTTGTCATTAGAGGCGCCCAAAGCCAGCAGAACAGGATCTTAATTCTTCAGTACATGTAATTATTCAGAATTTTGTTGAAACTTTTTAGAAAGGAACTTAAGTTTTGACAAGCAATGCTATATCCCCCTTTCAGAACATGTTACAGACAAATAAATTTTAAAACATCTCAGTCATAGGGAAGACTCCAGACTGTGTTTGCTGTTATAAATGTCTGCAACCACTATGAATCTTGAATCATATACTTAACCAGTGACTAGAAAAACACCCTTTAAGAGGAGTGCTTTTGTCCTTAAAAATTCCTGATATTCAAATGCTATAAAAATCATGTTCTTCCTGTACATCATGCAAGGTAAAACTTGTACTACCAGAATGCATTACTCAACAATGCCAAATATCACATAGAGGAAAATAGAGGTTTTACAGAATTTTCCTACAGGAAGATAATTAATTCCCACTAAGCAACTAAAGTCTACAGACAAATAATAATGGTAATACTGGGTTACAATAATGTCTTTGTTCTACACATGGAAAGCTACCAATGACTTTAACTTCCATGCTGTACTTTGCGGGAATCTCACATGCAATAAAAACCCTTGTCTCCCACACACAGCACCTACTCCAACAATGTACTTCACCCCTTCCCAAACCCCAAATCTCTTTAAAACACGTGGCAGACTGAGAACATAATGAACATAACTGTCTGACATACAGTTTTATCTGGAGCTTATCTGTTCACTTGATAGTGAGTTAACTCAGCTCTCAGTCTCCAACACCAGCTGTTTTTAGGACAGCATGCCTGGGCTCTGCAACACAACTACCCCTCCGCAAGAGCCGGAAGCCACTGGCAATTTTCAGAGGCACTTCCAGATCCCACCTAGAGGCATCTACCACTGTCATGCTGCTACACACACATGCCACTACCAGGTAAAAGACCAAGCCCTGCTGTTCCCCCATCAGGCAGCTCATCAGCACTGGGGGGACACTGGTACAATCCCACAACCAAGACAGAGCATGGAGAGGGAAACACAGATCCACTTTTAACTACAAAGGATTTATCTGTGACACAATCTATGAATTTTAAAACCCTCATCTCAAACTGCTTGTTAATAAGATTTTTCATGTTGGTTAAGTAGGGAAATGTAGATTTCTGTGCTTGGATTTTGGGTAACAGTATTTACTCAAAGACCCTGCATAGCTTTTAGCCCCAATCCTTAAGAGTGCTTTACAAAAAAAACCACGTGCTTGCCACACCTGGATGTCCACCCAGGTGGATAGATGATTTCTAATGTTAACTGAAACAACTTTTAATAACATAAAATAAAATCCATGCTCAGAAGTGTGGATTTTTATGTACCACCAGTGTTGTACTTCAGGTCAGAATTCAGTGTGAGTGCATATTCCCAAATTAACTTTAACCTAGCTTGCTCAAGTCCTGACAGAAGAGCCAGGAACAAGAGCGCACAAACTCCATCAGTGCCTTTGGGCAGGTGTCAGCCAAGCCCTATTTCCACAACTTTGCTGCTTGTATCTAATGAAGCAAGCTCTGAAGGCCACATCCCACACATTCCATTAGTGTGAATGACACCGCACACACAGATATTACACATTCAGCTGGAATTCTCCCGAGTTTAAACCCAAATTACAAATGCTCAGCAATATCTGAAGGAGACCAACATCAAAAGAGCTCTATTTTCTAAATACTAAAAGACCATTTACACATCCAACCCGAGCGAAGGAAAGAGGTCAGTTCCTTTCGGCACTGAGGGTACACGTTAGTGGAAAGGGAGAGGACATGTCACTTGAACAGTTACACCAGAGTGAGTGAAAGAAGATACGTGCAAACAGGAGAGAAATTTAAAATAACCAACAAACAACATACACAGATTACTCCAATGTTGAGCAACTGTAAATCTCTCCAAATGCTCTGTTCCACTTAAAATTAAACTTGTTTGATAGAGCATAAACTAGGAAATACGTAGTTCAAGTTTCCCCAGTTAGCTGTAGATCCAAAGATTAAAGTTAGAAGAAATAATCACAGGACAGCACTACATTTTGACAGTCTACTATCTGCATATGAAATTTTAGTTTGAAAAGCAAGGTAAGAACACTCCCCAGCTAAGAGAAAAGAGAGTATACATCAAGACAGACACTGAAATGTTTGAACTATTTCATAAATTTGCACTACACTATTTCATAAATTTGCACCTCCAAGTCTAAACATAAGGATATAAAAATGCACCATCAGGATTCTCAGACAGCAGTAACAGTAAGGCAGTAGCAGTAACAGTTACCACATACCCGCAGCACATTAAGGAGAAAAGAACCTGACCTTTTAAGGTGCTAAGTCCAATTTAAAGCGGAATTCCAAACACTGAAAACAAGCATTTGTTAACTTCATTCATGCTGAAAATATTACACCCAGTCATTTAAAAATTATGATCTCCACTTTTAAGATTGCTGTCCAACTCAAAAGCATAAGATTAAAACTGAGTTGATAAAGAATAAAAATATGCTTTTTTTACCAAGGTTAACATTGCAAGAATGCACAATTTTAACACTTGTACAAGTACAAAACACCTGGTGCATTTGCTTTAAGAAATGCATCAACATTAAATATGAAAAATCTGAACCTGTAGCAGCAGAAGGTTCTTGAGTTCTGACAGTGACAGAGGAAGACCCAATGTCTTCAGCTTTTTCTTCCTGCAAACTGGCATCTGGACTGAGTGCTGTGCTATGCGACGTGTTTCCAGGTGATCCGTGTTCACTGAAACTTTGGTCAGATTCAACAGGAATTTCTAACTGGACTAGAATGAAAAAAATTTAACACTGAGTAAAATGCATACAAAAGCATACTGCAGAACACCGCGGGGGAGGGGGGATCTTCATCACATTAGAGAGGAGAAAAACACCCATCCATGCTCTGACTGCTTGCTCTTGGGTCACAAAATTTTTACAACACAACTAACTTGTAGCACCCCTCTAAATTTACCGCTGCTTAGAAACATACAAGCTAACTGTCTAGAGCCCAGAATAGGACAGATCTCCTCAAACTACTACAAGAGCTCCCCCAAAAGGGAAAGGCAGTGAAGCACAGGGCAGAAAAGGGAGTATCATTTCCCCCCAGTTTAAGCATAGAAGCATCCCATTTGATGCTTTTAGTGTTCAACAACAGGATTAAACTGTAAGAACTCTGAGTTCAGCACTTGGGCTGTTACTTCTACAATCTCAAAGTGTTAAAACATTGAAATTACTTCATTTTCACAATTAGAACCTGCATTCCCTAAAAAACAAAACCAACCAAACAACAAACCCCAAACCAAACTATTTCCTTGAATATTTTTACAGCCTATGGAGCTCTCCTTTTGCAAGGCCAGTTATTCCTCTACTGTAAAAATTCCCACCACCCAAAGGAAATGCTAGGGTTACTGACAGAGAGGGAATCAAAAGCCAAAAGCAATCAGGGCAGCAGAGCAGTAGAAACTTTCAATGAGTTTTCCCTGCACTGCTGATGCATCAGGTTTTAATGGCATATATGGAGTCTGCAGCTTAAGCAACTGAAAATATACAGCTTGCAACAACTACATGATGACCTCTTCACAAAAATCCAGGGTACAGTGCAAAGCCACTTACCCTTCTCAGATTCATTTTGGTTAGATACTGCATCTTTCCAAGGTTGAATTTCCGTGGAAGTTGTGACAAGATCTGTATTTAAAATCTCATGGCTAATACTGGATGAGAGTCTTGAAGAACGCCTCCTGATCTGGTCTCTCTCAGTATTATCTGAAGAGTTCTTAAATTTTTCCTGAGCTGGAACAGTTGTATTAATGGTACCATGCAGTTACAGGAGTACAAACAGAGGACAAGCAAGCTTTCAAGTTCTTCCCTCCCTTCAACAGCTTGAAAGTGTGTTTTTTAAGGACTAGGGCTAACAGCAAAAGCTAAAAAGCCTGGGTAATTAGGCCTCTGTAAAAGCTGCAATGGTAAATTACAAATAAGCATAAAAATACAGCAAAAACTCTCAACTTTTTTCTTCTAGTAACAGATTTGAAGTACAAATACAGATCAGTTTCTTACTGGTTTCTTATTGAGAAAAAAAATTCCACAGAGTAAAATGTACACAAAAGCATACTGCAGAGCAGTGGGGGTGTGTTTGTCACACTATACTGGAGCTGGTCTAAACAAGCTGTTCCACAGATGTAAGTAATACCAGGAGTTAGACGAGACAATTCAGACACACAAACAACCATGACTGGGCTAGATAACCTACACACACTGAAGTTTAAGACTCTGTGGTATTAAGGAAAGAGCTTTCTTCAGATCTTCTTCTCCTTGGTCATGACACTACTACAGAGAATATAATTTTCTTTCCTCATCAACACATTCAAGTTCCTCAGCCTCCACACAGAGCACACAAAGATAAAGCAGAAGCTATCTGACTGCAGTGGCTGAGTATTTACGGAGTATTAGAGTGCCCTTGCTAAGCAAAGCAGTAAATCCTCCATCTAGTAACTGAACAGTTTCTACAACTTTTAAGGCTTTTATAGCCTTCTATGTATTGGAGGCAATATAATCACTGCCATCCCTGCATCTGTGAATTTTTGCATTAAGGCTCACAACTTATGCCTCCTTTATCCAAAACCAACTTCCAAGATTTAGGAGGGAATTCCAGCATGATGATGCCACATATGAATGGCAAATCTGAGAAAAACCAGTGCTGTATTTTAGTCAATGCATCTATCACAATTCAAGATTATTCCACAGCCATTTTACCCCTCCCCCCCGCCTTAAGCTTGAAGAACTTTTATATTTATACACGCGCGCACACAGTGTGAGATCTGAATACCAAAAAACTCACACAAGTTTTTTTCAATCCTGGGACGCTTCAATGGAACATCACATCCTTTAGGTATTTTCCGACGTCTTAACTCTAAAGTTATGGGCTGCAGTGTCTGAGAACTTGGCTCTACAGATTTAGATGAAGAAAAATTGACTGAATACAAAGCTGTGAAACAACCCAAATTCCCAAGCCTCACAAGCTGAAATACTGGACTTGCATAAATACAGCTTCATCTGCTTTCTAAAATTTACAGATTAGGATTTAATCCAACTACAGGTATGCTTTATATTACACGATGGTTACTTGCCTAAATCTAATCTCTGACCAAACCACCAAGGCTCCGAACTTCAATATGTTCTTGGCTGTCCTGAACAAAGATGAGCTTAAAATTTTTTAAGAGTTCATAGAGATTTAGGCTGTGAAAGAGCAAGATGCTTGTCATTCCTTTAGGTAAGTTTAAGAGTGTTCTGGTACATGCCTAAACATTTAATCTTGGCTACATACCCGTGGGAGGTGTTACTGGTGGTCGGCCACGCTTTCGCTTAGTTTCTTTCGCATTTTCCTGTGGACTCTTTACATTATCATTCTCAGGCTTCTTCTCAATTTGTGTATCTACTGAATATTCCATATCATGCTCTGATATATTCTCTTTATCTTCTTTTCCATTCTTAGATATATTCTTTTCTGAGATCTTGCCTTTTTCTGAGATGACTATAAATTTTCCCTCTTTATCGGGTTGTTTAACTCGTTTCTCAGTCTTTAATGTCTTTTCATCTTCGTCTTTCTTTGCATTACCTGTTGCTTTCCTCTGCTCTTTAAATTTCTCCCAGTTTTCAGGAGATGACGGAATTTCATTACCTCTTTCCTTAGGCTTAGCATCACCCACAATATTCTAGAATAAAGAGAATGACATGAAAATCAAATATTGTAGTCTAAAAGCCACCCCCCTCCCCTTTGTATTTAGCAGACCTGCATCCTTGTCCAATTTTTCAAGTGATAAAAGTACATGCTCTATTGCAACCCACAGATTAAAACTTAGAGGCACCCGAACTGGTGAAGGACCTGTGCAATGTCAACAGGACAGGGCAAGAAATCCATTCTTCACCACGCAATGGCAGAAGAGATTTGCTGTTCCTTTGTTCCCAGATGCAGGCTGGGTCCCTCCTAGCTTGTGCAGTACTACATAAAACCTACTTGGGACACTGCAGGAAGACCAGGAGTCAGGAGCACAGAAAATGGCAAACAGCTCAATCACTTGGATGTGCAAACTCCTTTCCTCTCACAGAAGAGTCTCATTCAAAACAGACATGCAGTTTGCTTGTACTAAACACTGCTGCTGAAACTGCTAGGCAGAGTCATGTAAAGCAATTGCAATCAGCACAGTCATCAAGAAGCATGTGATGTTAAGAATTTAAACAATCAAATTTAAAAACAAAACTTAAAACTTTTTCTGTAATTTGTGTTCAGCATGAGAGGACATGAAAATCCTTAACAGTCCCTAATCAGCATGCTACCGAGGCAACATTCAACTGCCAGCCCATTTCCCCATAGCTCTTATTAGATAACACCAGGCCAGGAAGAACACCCTGTATGAACAGCTCACTGCTATTCCACCACCTTCCCCTTTTGTGATCAGGCTTTATATTATACCACTGAGAAGGGGTGGGGAGGATGATATATGCTGATTATGGTTTTGTCCCCTTTCAATGATCCTGCTACAGGCTGTCCCAGATGAACAGGAACCTTCTAGCTTTGCACATGGATTAATACTTGGTCATGTGTCAAGACTGCCTTTAGTTCAACTAACTTCTCACTTCCTGTTGCCTAACCGAAGCATTAAGGAGCAACCATGCTCCTTCCCAGACACAATTCTACAGGGCACAAGAAGCTTCAACTCTGACCCAGGATCAGGACAGGAAAGGCTAAATACCTCAACACCTTTTTGGGGAAAGAAAGTGGAACAGGTGATTTGAGCTACATGAAATTCTGAGAATCCACTTACAACTCACTATCTCCTTGTACTGCACTACATCTTGCCTATTCCCACCCCAATGTTCCTGTCTATACGTGGCTTACATGAACTGATACCTTTTAAGGTATTTTCAGACCATAGCCTTCAGAAATAATACTGATGCACTAAAATGATGAACATGCAATCTGCTCCACCCTCTATGATATTATTTCAACCATACTTCGTAGCCATGTTATTAAAAAAAAAGTCACTGTTTAAAAGTGTGAAATCAAATTGCATGCATATTTCATGAAAACAGCTAGGCAAATGGGAAGGAAGTCTTTCACATGTCTGAGCACCCCTTTTACCAGACATCCTATAAGTTTGTATTCTGCAAATACCTTACGGGAGAAGCTCCAGTGGCAACTTGAACATTAGAAAGAAAAAAAACCCCAAACAACAACTCAAAAAACAACCCTCAGGCAACTATGTTTCAACAGTTGTGATGCTCACAAAACCACGTGATTTGAATCAAGTATGTGCTACTGGAACACTCATAAGCCATCTTAGCCAAAATATTCTCAAGAAACTGAATCATGAATATAGTATGTCTGAATCACCTCTTGGTGCTCCTGAATTCTTAAAAGCTGTGTGCCCTTGCAAAGGCGCATCCACACTGTTGCAGGTCATTAGCATTTTACCATCATTGTTCACCATAGCCAGTTACACCCTCTACACAGGGACAGAGTAACACTCCAATTAAAGAAATTATGACCTGCTTATTTTGCTCCCTTCAGGAGCTGTGTGGGTTTGGAGCCTTTTCTTTTTCCCCACACAAGTAGTAAGACATGAGCCATGTGTGCCTTCATGACTCCAGTCTCTCCTCCTGAAGAACAGGAACAAGACACCTCCCCTCCACTTCCAACATGCTGCTACACTACTGCTGTGCCTGAATCCCCCACCATCTCTGAATCTTGGGCTCTTCAGTGGCTCAAGTATTTTTTTTTTTTTAATTTTACTTACGGTTGTGTAAATAGAGCTCATTAGGAAATTCACACTTTATGCTTTTTTTATGCTAAAGGACAGAAAAAAAGTGTTCTAGCATAACTTAGGAGATTCTCTTGGGCTAAGAAAAATCTTCTTGGACAAAGGATAAAAGGAGAAAACAAAACAAAAAAACCCCACCAAAACCACAAACCCCTTTTATCTCCTTTCAAAACCTTTCCAAAGCTATGCAGAAACAAGAAATTTCCTAAAAGGGAAACAAAATATTTTTATTTTCTTATGCAGAGTATTTCTTCAGATTGTTCAACTTCATTTATTTAATGCTAAATACCATAAAAATTTCTCATGGAAATGAAGAATCTGCAGTAGTCACAATAATACTTGTATTATTCAACCTTCCACCACACACAATGATAACCACTTAAAAGCTATTAAGGGCACTTTATGGCAAATCTGAAATAGTGTTCCCTTCCAGCTTGGCCAATACAGAAATCTGGAGGATTGGTATACCTCTTCACAAAAGTGAGAAATTTAAATTGTACCACTGACATTCATTACTGGAATGTGTGTTTAAGACTTGTGCTGGGAGGGACAGATTCAATTTCTTTGCTCAAAGTTTCAGAAAATTAAAAGCAGAGGGCATGGCAAAAAACCCCATAGGTTACAATTACCACACAAGAATGTGTGGCAAAAGATAAAACTTAAAACCCTGCCTGTAATGAAAATCATTCTGAAGCAGGTACTTAAGAAGTTTTAACCAAGTTACTCAAGACCAGAACTTGGTCAGCATTTCCTATGTGCCTGCACATGAAAATCGAAGTACAGAGCAGCACTTCTTCCTTCTCACCATCAGCAGGACAATTTTATTTTTTTTAATGCAGTGGTTCACTACTACTTTCTATCACGAGCTTGAACCCACTGCATTGAACAGGTGAAGGGTTGGTAAAACAGCCAAACCACAGAAGGAAAACAAGGAAGAGCTAAAAAGTTGATCTTCTCAAATCTGTGAGAAGATTAATAGCCATGTTCCTTAAAAGTCTCATGAATATTAAGTAATTACTTTGGGAAAGAATAGTTTCTGTTCACTCCCTAGTTTTCACTCCTTTATTTTTAAGACATATATTTAAACTAATCTCAGGTAAAACAATCACAGCATGTTTCAAAACCTTACCACTAGCTTTAGTATGTACATTTTGAATTTTCCATCAATTTTTAGAAATCTGTTTTCCTTGTATACCTATGATTTCTTTAGTTCAAGAGGTGTATTTAGAGAACCTGAGAGCTTTGCAATCATACCACAAAGATTCACACAACCTTTCCATTTTAAGGGACTTCATTTCAGACATACTGTATTTTAGCAATAAAGGTTTTTCATTAATTTCATGTCTTATAATTCACCAAATCTAGCCACCTGAACTGTTCACTTCAGAATACACTAGCTGCACAAACACCATGCTTACCTGATCTTTGGAAAAAGCTTTGACATGAATGTTTTTGACTGTCTGAATTACACCATCATAAAATTTCACAGTGTATGTACCTAAAATATGAAAAAAAGAGTAAGAGTTCAAAGATCAGAAGTTATTTAACACAGCATCAGCTAACAGCTCCAATACCCCAGATGCAACATTAGCTCTAAATGAAAGCTGCCTTATCTGTGTTGTTAGAACCCTCCACAGAGTTCCCGCAGGCCTGGGAGACACAGAAAAAGATACCCAAAATAGTTCTGGTCAGAAAAAAGGTGCATGTCTAATCTTAGAGTTGCTCCTCAAATGCACCTTACTCACAAAACCCCAAAATATTTTTGATTAAATATTCCAACATATAATTACACAGCCTTTTTCTCCTTGATCTTACAACACAGGCAATCTAAAGCAAGCCCAGCACTAGAACAAATCCTTCACACTTCCCTGATTTTTAAGGGGGTTTTGCACCTCTGACAATAGGTTTTATTGCAGTCAAATGCAATAACAACAAATTTAAGAAACAACTTTTCCCACATATATACTTAAAGCAATTACTGACTGGATATCCCAGCAGGAAGACTTTATCTCATAAACAGGATAAGAGGTTAAAAAAGTTGATGACAGACTAAAACACGTAATTGAAAATGCAATTTTTCACAGCTGATTTCCATCTGCTATAGTATCTCTCCACCTAAGCAACCAGGTTCCAGCACAATTAAAAAAGCATGACTACCAAGCATGACAAAACCAGGAGTCCTTACCATCTTTGTTAACAGAAGTAACTTTGGCTGGATAGAAGCGACAGTCAGACCAGCATGCCAATACCTGATCATTGATATGAAATCCCTACAAAACAGTAGTTAAAAGTGTCTTCATCTGAGAATTACTGAAACATACAACTTTATCAAAACATTTCAATTACTAGCTTTCCAATGTTTAAAAGAAATCATAAAATTTACACAGCAGGTAACACAGCAACGGTGAAACATTGTAAAGGTCATCATTCATACAACTGCACATTAAACTGTTACACACACAAATGTCCTCTAATTTCTACTTACTGCACAGCCTTCTTCCTCATGTAATCCTTCTTTTCTTAACTGTATTTTCTCTAAGGGACGCAAATAAGGACTGTCCCAACAAAACCATTCATCGTATCTATGGTTCCAGCGTTTGAAATGGATAAGTACTTTCCCCTCCTCATAATCAATTTCTTCAATGTGTGCTGGATACCTGGTCAAAGGTAGATTAAAACATTTTAATTAAGAATAAGGTAAACTGTCTCAGACACTTGATACAAATAAACCTTGGTTTAGCTCCTCCAATCTTATTAATTTGACGTACCACTTGTATAAGCAATAAAGATACTACACAATGACGGAGCAAAGAACATAAGAAATCCCAAAACTGAACAGCAAATGCAAACATTGGCTGCAGCAAAAGGAGACAACTAAGGAATTCTTAGTCTGGGGTGGAAAAAGAAATTTAACTACAGATCCAGAAGTCAGAAGGACCTTCCCTACATCTAGAAATGTCACATTTTACAAAATCAATAGCTTCAATTCACTCTTACCAAGAGTAACACCTGGGGGTCAATACACTCACTTCTCTGAGATATCCACCACCAGGCATCATGAATCATCTACCCAATGTAACACCAAAAACCCAGAAGGCACATTAAATGTAATTTAAGTTTTAGATTCTCAAAGCAAAGTTTCATCTGCAAAATCCTGGGATTTTTAAATATAAATTTCTTAGTGTATTAGAAGTAGAGGAGTCTCAGATGAGATTCAAATGTTTCTGATCAGGAAGACCTTGTAGACTATTTCTTTAAATTGCATTGGTAATTTATAACTCAGAAACACAGCTATTTCACTACCCCAACTGAAGATAACATTCCAAGTACAATGCTTTCTCCTCCACAACAGTAACATCAGGAGAAAATTTCCATTTGTCAGTGTTTTCAGTATTTTGGAAGAAAGGCAAGACCTCAGTGAATTCTTGAACGAAGGCCTGAAGACAAAACTCAAATCCGCAAGTATTCTTTATCTGGTAAACCACACTTGAAAGACAGAAAAAGTGGTAGAAAGAGGTGGCATCTCAAAAGTATCAAACCTGATGCTAACAACAGAGCCCAGACACGTAAGAATTAAGACTCAAATGCAACCCAGGCTACCATTCTACAATCCTACACAAAGGGAAAGCAAACCTACCTACAACTGAAATCCTCCAGCTGTAAGACATGTCCAGTCATGACTTCACAAAGAGCTTCAAACAGGCCTTGCTGGAGACTTACACTGCAACCACAGACTAAGGGTCTACTTAACACTCACTGTCACACATCTCAAGCTATGCCATTAGTTCATCCCAATGTATTATGAAAATGCATGCAGCAAAGGCTGTGGAGGAGAGGAACTCAAATGGAAGATACTTATGGCAGAGACATCTCTAACTGGTTACCAGCTCCTTGGAAAAAAAAAAAAGAAACTTCCTTCTTGTGATAGTCAAGATACTTTATATTAGGTAACTCAAGTACTGTCCTCCACAAGTTCATGAGGGGGCAATAGTCACAGTCACAACCTAGTTCTACTAAACACAGATTGTTTTTTGATATCACTAAGTACAGGTAATGACAAAAATCAGCATCCCATTCCCTACAGTCTGAGTGCAGCAGAAACAGGTAAGAAATCCCAGATCCTCTCAACAAGAGAGCAGCCAGAAGGGTGCTCTTGCCATTGGGACTGCAGTACGCCTAGGACTTGTCTAGATTTTCAAAGATGAAGAGGGAAGCTGATAAAAAGGACAGAGTGCTGACTCAGTATCAAGCTAATAATCCTGTCCAAGCAGATAACCACCTCTGGGAAACACAGTCTACTTTTCTACCACTGAGATGAGACAAGCCCAAGTTACAAGAGTCAAGTAACTCAATGATGCAAGACTTCTCCCTGCTTCATATCCAGCAAAAGGAGGAACTTTCTCCACCAGAACTGTCATCCCAGAATCACACATCAGTGCCATCTGCACCTATCCCACTTCACTGACAGGAGTCAAGATCATCAAGAAAAACATATCTGACAATGAGACCAAATTTCAGTCTACCTGACTAAGTGTGGTTGAGCTAGAGCTCCCTGCCAGTTCTTGGAGAATGTGCTGAAAAGCCTCAGCATCTTCTCTTTTTGAAGCAATGAACATCAGTAAACATACACTCAGTGCTCTTGACTGGAGCACTATAAACCTATGAGCAGCTGTGCTAGATCTACCCATGATCTCTGACAACCCCTTCTCCTCAACACCACCTTCCTTTCAGAGGAGAGCACTGGCAGCTCCAAAACAAAGCAGAAAGGTTCAAAGGTTCTCAGCAGCCCTGAGCAGCACACACTGACAGATCAAGCTTCCTTCCTCTCACATCTGTAGCCTTTTGTAGAACTGGGCAAGCACACCACATCAGGAGGCACAAGTGCTCACAGATCTACACAGAAGAGTAATAGAGTATTATCCATACACATCCTCCAAAAAGCCTGTGAACATACCAAGGGGTAAAGGTAACTTAAAAGAAATTCAGACTTGTTTATCAAAAAAGCATACTATGAGAGAATACACAAAGTGAAAGGCCAATAGCTGAAGCCTGGCTAAGGCCCCAGAGTACAACTAAAATATGTCCAGGGTGGCCCAACACATCCTCCCCCAAACCACAAACGAAGTATTCAGCTGACTCAATGGGTATTCAAGGCAGCTAACTGATCCTGGGTAAGAAAACACCAAATGGTACCAATTTAAATATTTATCTAAAACACTTCTAAATCAGAGACAACTTCTTGCAACAGACAGGGAGCGCAAAACAAGTAGTCTTCCAGTTTAATTTGAAAGGAATGATGAGCTCATACTTTTCAAGGACTTATGACCTGGCTACACTGTAAGGGAAAACCTTTAAGATGCCCAAACTGCTGGCATTAATTTTCTAAGAACCTAAGTGACAATCAAAACTCCAAGAGTGTAATTCTGAATAGACTATGGTTAGCAATGACTGGCAACTTCAGACTACAGTGGTCAAAGCACAGCAAACAGGATGAAAATGGGTTTATGGTAGACAAATGTAGAACTATCCTCTTCTGGGAAGAGGTAAATATGTGGGAATTCTCTGGACTAGTCTGTCTCCCTTCTCCTTTCCTACATACCAAAACAGAATTGCTATAAACCCCCACTCCCTTGGAACTAGGAAGGGACAAGCTTAGCGCAGTCAAAGCAATGCAGAGAGGAAAGGAAGCATCCATGAGAACCAGCACCATGAAGGACAACAGCTGTAGTGGTTCATCTTTTCAGTACTTAGACCAATTCCTGACAGCATGAACAACTGAACTCCCGGGACTGACAATCTGAATTGTAACATGGTAACATCATACTCTCAATACTACTCAAGAGCTCTAACCAGAATTGGAAGTCCCTTCACATCCATTTTACTCAGACAACAGACAGAAAAACTTGGAGGTGTCATTACAACAAGGTAACAAAAGGTAACATCATTTGCCTATTGCAGGCATCCAGTGCAGTCATCCTCTTCTCAGTAAAAGAGGATGCAGCTAGCCAACACTCAATCAGTTTTAATGATCCAATGCAAAAGGTTTCAGGAAGTCAGTTCAGCTGGGACAGTGTGCCCAAGTCCATGGCTACAGCAACCTGTCTGGGATCCCTCCATTCAGGGCTGCCCTACTGTAGCAGTCCCTGTCCTTCCCCCTCTGAACTCCAGCACTAAGAGACCTTTCAGCATGCAGAGATGCTCTCTCCCTACAGTGACCCGAGGTCAACAGACACAAATCTTTCATGACAGTTTTGATGCATCAACCCAAGCCCTAAGAACATAAGCCAAGCACTAAAGTACTCACTGTACTCCCTGGAGTTCAAATATAGCATATGACAGACAACTGCACCAGGAAGTGCAGTGCACTTCTGATATGCTATGATTCCAAATACAACAAAGCAACCTCTGGTAGGAGCTCTAAAGATGCAAAATTCACTTTGCACGTTGGCAAGGAGCAGGCTCCACACTGACTACATACAAAGTTTTTTCTTCACTAGGGTGACAACACATCCAAACACCCCGGAAGTTCTTAACCAGCAACTTGGGGCACAAGCCATTGCCATGAAAGAGAGGTATATGGCACCTTGACATGAAATTTTTCCAAAGTATCACTGCCAATGGAGTGGCAATAGCGGCCTATGAATTGACTGATGTATTTGGTACGGAGAACAGAAATCAAAGCCAGCACTTTAACCAAACAGGAGACTTGTGACTATGTTTTAGTGACAACACAGCAACAAAAGTACACACAAGAAAAGCTTGGACCTCCAAAGGTCTAGCACTGGTAAAAGCAAGTGTCAGCAAACAGAAAATCCTGTGCCCCCACAGGAGTGCACTGTAACCACACCATGGAGCAGTCCTGGTCGAACGGGGGCAGATGAAAGCAGCAGAGAAAAAAACCACAGTCTGCTGTCCTCTACAAATCCACTGCCAATGAGTTTTGTCAGCACTGATAGTCCCCAGCTCTTAAAAATTTTCATTCAGAAACCGTGAAAATGGAAATGCACACAATCCAGGGTTCAAAGCTTAGCAAGTAAACAAAAGATTTCAGAACTGGAAAGTTCATAACCTAGCTGTGAGATCGGAGTTGCAAAGCACTGTGTGTAGGAGTCATTTAAGATCAAGTGTTTCCAAAAATCAAAGAACGTGGAACAAATAGCATATCCAAAATTCAAATTTAAGCCAGGGGATATGCAGAAAGTAGAGCAGGTTGTTGAAGTCCTCCCCCACATAATTTTCCCATGCAAGAGCTATGTACTCAGACACTGTTGTTGAGCAAACATGCCAGAAGGATAACCGTCATGGACACGAGTTATTAGCCTTACTCAAACACCAGCTACACCAAACTGCATCTTTAAAAAGCCTACACTACAGACAGGCTAAGAGATGTTATTTTTGTAAGCCTGACTAATTTTTTGCTGTACTAACAAAACTCAAGAATACCAAAGATGCAGGCAGGTGCTTACCTACACAACTCCTGGTTACACAGGTAAGCCAAATTAAAGTGTAAACAGGATTTCATGTTCATACTTTACATTCTTTATGGAAAGAGCTATGTTTTCTCGTTTTCACAATTCCAATGCCCTTGTACCTGGAGAGTACATGCCCTGCATGCAACCGAGATGTTTTGGAATAAATCCCCTGTGTCTAAGACAGTGCTCCATCCTTCTGAGATGTTCATATGGTTTTCAGTACTGACTTTGCACACTTCACCTGTTGGCTGGTTCCAGAGCTTTAAGTACAATCATATCTAACCCACACAAACTTCTTAATAAAAATCAACTATAGCTGATTTCTGGAAAGAGACGTTATCTACAGGAGCTAACAAAACCAAATTAATTCCTGTATTGAAGAAGTCTTTGGCAATTTTCATTTTCTCTCTCATTCACTGGTAATTATTAAATGCTAAGTTTTGAGCTGACTATCTTAAACGGACAGAGTTAGAAAGTTCGAAGTTAGCCCAAGTATTTTTAGGCTCTTTTCCCTCCTCCTACTGCAGCAGTTAATGAAGGAAAGTGTTCTTCCTCACCCCTGAGGGCTCCAAGACGGGCACCAGACCAGACTTGTTAGCATGGAATATGTTTCCCCACATAGTTCTTTAATTCTAAAGCTGACCACCTCATATGAACACAGGCCTAACAGATTCCATCAGATTTTAAAGCCTATGAATTCACAACAGCACTGGGAAAGGAAGCAGCAAGGATATTCTGTACTGCAAAGAATTTATTCTTCCGTAATATCTGCTCTGCAATATTAAGTATAGCACAGAACTTAAAGGGTGAATTCAGGAGAATGAGAGCCTGAAGTCAAACCAGATTTAGGAGCAGTCCTATTCCCAGGCACAACACCAGTACACTTCTCACGGGCCAGCACAACATATCAGCATCTATCGCCCATTTCCATCACTGGTATATAAACTTTTATAAATTAACTACTTTCCTACAAACCAATGACTACGACTCTAAATATAGTACCAATACAAAATGTTTAAGATATTAAAGACTTAAAATTAATATAATATGAATGGTTTTAAAAATATACCAGTTTTTTAATCTGTCACGGGCTTCCAACTGGGCTCCCACCTCAAAGTTGATCCCTCTTCTATTCGGAGGATGTTTTGTCATTTTGTAATATCAACACTGCTGATTTTATTCCCCTGAAAAATGCAATTAAATATCAATCACTAATCAAGACATACACAACATAAGCTTATGCACTATATACCCAGAAGCCAGATGTTAAGGGACTGCTGTAATTTTGGTTTGCAGAAAAGGGGCAATTATCTTTTAAACAAGGGTTCTCAAGTGACAGTGTACAGAATCATTCCAAAAGCGTGTTCAAAATGGCAGCTACTGGACCATGAAAGAGTGAAGCTCAGTCTCTGTCCATTGGTCCAAGTTCCAGGTCAATTAAGAACCATGCAACCCAATGTTTATTCACAACTGAGACAGAAGTTTCATAATATTTTCTCCCCCCTCCCGGTTTTGATGAAAACAAGGAATTCAGTAAACAGGAAGTGAGCAAAACAAACACAATAACAATCTTTCAACAGCTACCACATTCGTGAAACACTCTAGAACACTATGTCACCTCATCATTACAAGGGCAATAAAGTTCAAAGACATTAGAAAGATGTAGTTTTTTTAAACCAATTTTAGAAGACTCTCTATACTGTTTGCATATTTGCATTGCTTTTGTCCAACTTCTCCACCATTTCAGCCAGAAAATAAAAATAGTCTTCATTAAGATTTGTTTTCAATATATAATATAAAAGTTTAAGAAATCTTGCTGAAGTAGTTTCTCTCAAAGTACACATAGTGAAAAAGCCTGGTCAACAGCTATTTTTCCTGATTTTTTTGTCAGTTGTTTCCCACAACTTGTAAGATACAAATTATGATCCATTCCTGTAGTGTTCAAGCTCACAAGATCCAAAAACACAAGTAAGTTTTATTCAGTATCATTGTCCTTATAGTAAGGCTGTATCTTGAAGATTCAATTACAGATGGACAAAATTGATTCGAGTTAAAATAAAAATCCTTCTACAAGAACAAGGACACATGCACAGAAGTAAGCACCAGCCTTTTGGTTCACATAAGGCATAAACAGCAATGGTATCAACTGAGCTGCATCTACAAAAGGATTAACGTTGTGAAGAACTACTCTAAATTCAAGTGTAGTTCCAAAATCAAAGATCTTTAGGCAAGTCATAAAGCTTCTACAACAAGGAAAAGCTATTCCTTCACCACACTTCTTAAGCCAGGCCATTTGCCAAGGGCTGGGCACAGAGGCAGCCGAACCACCTCCATTCAACCACCACACTGCAAAGAAACTTCCCTACCAAAAGCTCACCTGCTGCCTTCCCCTAAAGCAGTGCTTTTAGACTGATCCTCACCTCTGTTAAAGCAGCCTGCTTTAACATTTTTTCCCCATTTTTATGGGGAAAAAATACTGTTGCCTGTAACTTTGATTCACACCAAAAGATAAAGTATTCTAGCCACCCAGGAACTGAAAAAAATTAATTTCCTAGAGTAGTATCTGATAACAGACTGAGTTCACACAGCATGGATCTGAATTAGCCCACTCTTCTAATGGTTGGGGCAGGACTCCATAACTTTTAATTTGGAAAGGAAATTAAGAAAAACTTAAGATGGTTGGGATTTTACAGTTTATGTTGCATCACATTGTAGAAATTTTAAAAAAAAGGCAGCAAGTACAAAGCTACATTTTATTTTTAAGAGGTTTATCCACCCACACCTCAAATATCCACTATTTTCTTTGCAGATTTACATCACTAAAATACTTTCTCATACTAGCAATGGAATTCCATGCCTCCAAATGTGGAGCAGACACACATTTTGCTTTATCACTTGTAGAAGAAATGACATCTGTAAGGTGATTCTTTCCCTAGTACGCTTATTTTTCCTTTTCACTAAGGAGGGAATGCAAAGCCAACAACACAGCCCCAGAGTGTCGGTACATTACTGCAGCTTCCCGCAGTGGTTCTCCTCAGAAAGAGCTGCCACCTGGATGCAAGGGATTCATCTCAGCTCACCTACATGGGGCTGGAGAGGAACACCTACATCTCCTGACTTCAGTAACAGGACCGCACGCAATAGGGCTTCTAGAAACACGTCAGTTTTGGTGAGGAAGGTCTTACTATAGTTTCAGTCAAACATTTTAGGGAATATGAGTATCACAACTAAAAGAAAATCTGAAGAAAACAGCCAAAGCCATTTAATCAGTTACAGAGGCAGCAGATTCCATGAAAATCTGAACACAGCTAGTCAACTAACACCAACATTAGTCAAAGCACACACATACTACACTTCACTAGCTTGGCCAAGCTCATCAGAAGGCAGCAGGTCACAAAGTTGAAAGAGAGGAAAAAATGTTACGAGCAAAAATCTCGTATCATTGGCCCCTCCTCTCAAATCTCCCTTTCTCTCCCCTCCCAAGTTACCAAACTTGGGCTGCTTTGGGTTCTCTCTCACAGCCTGCCCCTGGCTTGCACTATGACCCAGCAGTCCTGTTTCCTCAGACTGTGAAAGCAGGCTGGCTTTTCCATTTGCAGCCAATTTCAGGAGCAGCTACCTCAAGCAGATGCATACTGGGCAGAACATTACATGAGATAAATTACTCAGTAGAGGGTCTCAACCATTTTACCCTGAAACACCCAGCCTTAGAGCAAGACTGAAACTGTGAGACACAACCTTTACTGAGAACCATGACATAGCTGTGCACAAACTAGGCCAAGAGGCAGTGCCAAAATACGCTTCACCAGCATGACCGTGTCCATACAGAGAACTTCATTTCTCAGAAAGCAAGCACTGAACACAGGGGCTTGCCTACTGCAAGATTTTATGTTTCAGCCTCTGTCCTCTCCTGCAAAGATTGCTTAAAAACCTTGAACTACATTAAAACAGTTTGTTAACAAAACAACCCTAGATTGATCAGTCATTCATAGCTACAACTTGGAAATAAGAACACCTTGCCAGAACATCTCTTCTAGAATTTTCTTCAGCAGAAAATCAATTTGTACTAACTTTGTTCCGAAATCGAGACACAGAGAGGATTTCCACTCTGGTAACTCTGAGAATACATTTATCCCATGTATTCAAGACCATGATTAAAACAGGGAGACTAGGCCTACCCCAAGAGCTGTATGGCTTTTCTCCAAAACCTCTTACTTCTCTATGAAGATCAGATCTGTTTCAAGAACAAATACTTCAGGATTTAGACAAGTCACTGCTTCCAAAAGAAAATGTTTCTAAATCTTTATTATTGAAAGAAAACGTGTTATTTAAAAGAGAGAGTCTTTTCCATCAGTCATCATAAGGTAATTTAACTTTTAAAGACTATTCAACTATTCAGACACAGATATCAGTGAGGAAAGTACACTTATCTCAGGGTAATGCAGAGGAAAATACATTAATACTGATCCCTTCAGGGATCATGATTTTTGACTTCTAAAACAAGCTTTCTGCTCTGCTAACAGTGCAGATCCTGTACACCTTCACCCGTAGCTGTTCTTACTCTCTCCAGTTTAAGCTCTGTTAGTGCTGAGCCCCAAACCTGGCGTAACACCAAGTTCCAACAGAAGTGGGCTCCTCTTGAAACTGAAAATCTGTTTCATATTATCAGACAGAGGAAACCCAGTCATGGCAAACTTTCACTAATAACAGCCTCTACCATTTCCTCTGTGGAAACTGCAAAATCACTGCAGCCTTTTCCAAACCACACCCACCCTGACAAAAACTGTTTTCCAAACCCTGACAGAGTGATTAAAACCATTCCTTTACAAAGCGTCACACCAAAACCCCTTCCTTGAAATCAGCCCCACTTTCAAACTTTATACTGTCTCAGTGCTGCTTCATAAGCAAATCAGAAGAAATGCAATTCATTGCCACAATTCAACCTATTTCCTTCATTCTTTTGTGCATCCATGCCAAACCCAGGTACTTCCCTCCCTCTGCCACAAGGATACAATAAAGAAAAAAAAAGAGAAACGCCATGGAAAAAAACCCCATAGTTCTCTGAACCGGTAAAGGAGCACAGTCAACTTTGTCAGTTTGCATAAACGTAATACTACTTTGCACTTAAAATTTGTGGTTTATTCTGGATGGGAAGCTTGCTGTCCCAATTCCTCAGAGGCACTCAGTACCTTTGTGGTGATTCAGGAGGACTACAGGGTAGGACAGGTAATAAAAAGCAATGGGAAAACAAGGAAGTAAAAGCAACTAGCCAGAGATTGTCTTGTGTTCCCTGGAGATGCACCACAGATGTTACTGACCTGGGGTACTGCAGGCAGCACTGCCACTCCTACAAAAGCAACATAAGCTTGTTTTGTTTCCTTCTAGGACAAAGCACATTTACAGTTGATTCCACAAAGCCTAAAGCTAAGACTGACTCTGCCATCCTCTCCAGCACCACTGTTCCAAATCTGCTGGCACATCTACATATAAAACTGCCAAGGACTAAGTCCATTCACATTTTGCACATCAGTTTGGTTTCTTTTACTCTGCAACAGTTAGTTTTGACCTTTTACTTTTATCATCTGCACCCATGTCACCAGCCTCACATCTCCATCAGTGGTAAAACAATGAAAGCCTCACCCAGTTCACCCCCTACAATTTGCACGCCCCCATCGGGAATGGTCAGTCCAGAGAAGTCCATGGTCCCCACCGCAATCGGAACACCTTGCAAGTGGATGACCACAGCCATGCTGTGCTGAAACCACACACCTGCAGATGAGAAAAGGTATGATATCAGACTGCAAAGCAGTATTTACAGACACCATTTATACTATACAATCCTAATGGCATCTTATGAAGACTAAGTGGAAGTCTCACAAGCACCACTTAAAAATTGTATTGGCACTGACATGGGAAGCTGATTAAAACTGACTTTTACTGCCTGCAGACAAAACACCCTCTGCCTAGCAAGTTTTGACCACAGCAGCAGTGCTACCATGAAGTATGCCTTACTGTGTTTTACCCTACACATAAAAACAGATATAAAACCCCTATAACCTGCTAAACATGTTAACCCAAGAACAGCTCCTGTTCATTCAAGGATTTCTGCTCCTGCCTCATGTTGTTTTTGTGTACCATTTCACAGGTAGATGACTGGTTTTGGATATGTCTGTAAGTTTCAGATGATGTCCTTCACACCAGTATTTCAAACCACAATGCTATGATCTTCATGCAAGTTTTTGGGTTTGAGATCTTTTTTTTTAGTAATAGGAGCAGGAACATGAAAGATTTAAACTGGACAGAAAGACCTTCTGACACTGCAATAAATTTCAAGGAATACTACATCACCCCCCTTCTTCTCTCCGAAAGACACATTTCAAACAAGACACTGGACTATACACGCAGTTCTTACTTGCATGATGTAGCATCTTCAACTAGATATTCACCAGCACTTACTTGCTCTAAAAGCTTCCCAGATTCAATTAACAACTACACGGGCGAACTCTGAGCCACACAACACAGAAACTGGATCCTGAACTGACACTTAACATCTCTGTAACAACAGCACCGAACAGCTAATTCCTCACCACTGACATTCCCTAAAACTGTAAGACTGAGTACTTGATTTCAGTCTCCTACTTTTCCTCTAGTTTATACAAGTAGATTAAGAGAACTGACACCAGTAAACATCTACATTTGCTCTTCTCCTCAGGCAGAACCAAGACTCTCCCAAAATACTCAGTGACAGAATTGAAAATGTGTTACATGAGTGAGCCTCCTCTGAACAAGATCCTCACTCGCTCCCTGAGATTACAGGGCCTGGAGAACGTCATTTTCAACCTCTCAGCAACATCTCATGTAACTGTGCTGTCAGTTTAAACTGGTGCTAAGACTGGGATAGACCAACATGGAAGCAGAAATTATAAATATAAGCAATTCGACAGAACAAAAAAATATTTTTCTATAATGAAATCTCTTTGAATTACCAAGTGCAATTAAAGAAATAAATACTTATTACTGAAAATAATTCTTTTCAGTCATTTGATCATGTCCCATTTAGCTGTTCTGGCTTCCCCTCTCTTTTCCTGTAACACACTAAAGATAAAAAATAAGCACCTAAACACTGAACAAAGAAAATGAATTTGGAAAAAGGTTTAAGTCACATAAAATAAATCAGGTTTTTCCTAAAAAAAGCAACATTAACGAAAACCTACTTTAATGAGACTGCGTATTTCAGTTGAAGGAAAAATGGCAGTCTTCAAGAATATAAGAATTTAATGCAGATAAGTCTTGCAAAGGTGCTGTGCATAGTATTTAAGAAAAACCTGAATTTTAAAGCAAAATTTCAAAAGCTTAAAGAAAAGCTACAATTAACAAAAACAAGGATCCATGCTTATACTCACCAAGGAACTTGTTTATGTTGCTGTAAACATTCCAAACAGTGTTGTGTATCTACAGGAAAGGAAAAATAAAAATCATGTGAATTCTGAGACTAAAACTACTTCAGAGCTCAAAAAAATATCCTCTCTACAGTCAACAGTATCCCAATGATAGAGTAACACCTCTAGAACAAAAATTTAATCTGAAAATATTTCAGTACAGGTCAGCAGGCTGCTGTGATCCAAATTACAGAGACACTTAAGAGACCCTTACAATACGCACATACTCCCTCTGCATATCCACATCAGATTTCTCCATCATGTATTTATCTGTTGTCAATTAAAAGTCACTAGTAACTTTATCATTATTCCTACTTTGGTGCAACAGGTACTGCAGTATTAAATAACTATGCATTAACTAAGCAGTCCTCTCCTGTCAATGAAGACATCCTCAACTGGATGATCTACATTCACAAGGCAGAAGGAGCTGTGTTCTGCTCATACAAAAGTGAACTAAAAGAGTTTCTCCAAAATGGTTTCTTCATCCACACATCCAATTCCTGTCAATACACGCAGGCTTCCTCACACTGCAGGAGTGGCAAAGATAGCCATCTGAATTGTTTTCAGAAGCCCAATTTAGGCTGCAGATTGAGAACTCCAATGACATTTTCATGGTTTCTACCTGAACTGCATAGAACCTGTTGTGGTTTAGGAATGATATTCTTCCATCAAGTGCTCCCACTGAAAGGGGAACTGGAGGCACAGAAGGTAAAGATCATTGGTTGATAGAACAATTTACTGAAAACAGCAATGAGGGAAGAAAATGAACTGTAATAGCAATGGTATTAAGAACAGAAGTGTACAGAAGAGGCAAGCAGTTCACACGTGAATGCTCACTGCAGAGGCTGACACAACCCAACCACAACCATGCCACCTGACCTGGAAAGGACCCCTTCCCCCATTCCCAGAAAATGATGTGAGGTAGCGCAGAATTTCAGTACAGGTCAGCAGGCTGCTGTAATCCAAACTAGAGAGACACTTAAGAGACCCTTACAGACACTCCCTCGGGAAATCCACATCAAATTCTAGCCACACCCTCTTCTGGTTACTACAAAAATTAACCTTGTCCTAGCTGGAACCAGGACATTATCCATCCCTTATTCTATACGACGTACATCATGCCCAAATCCTAACCCCTTTCCCACTATACACACACATATATATATATATAGACATGGATATCTACACAAGCACAGGTATCATTTCCATTGTCAATGGCTGTCCCTCCAAGATGTCTGTTGAGTTCATTTAGCCCAAGACTGTAGGCTCCATCCATCCTGTACGTCTTCTAGGGCAGGAGGGCTGGTTGCAAACTGCATCAGGATTTTATGACTGGTATATCTGGAGCAGTCTATACACCTTGTCCATGGTAGTTATGGCACACAGTGGCACTGTGATTCAGCAACCCGTATTATACAATTCAACATTACAGACTCTTCTCACCCCACAATCAAATCCCTTTGAGGTACACATCATGTTTGCCTGTCCCTCTGCATTACCCAAGTGCGCCCAGGTCCTTGAGCAAAAACAATCCCACAGATGGGCTTGTCTTTGTCTGAGGTAGGACTAACAAAATTGTCGTCCCTAATGTATTCCTCATATTCCAGCCCTCATGGGGACTTTATCCCTTTCTACAGAATGTGGAAGATTTGATTGGGAAGAGCCAGCTTGATTGGTGGAGCCTCAAGTGTTAACTAACCAGGTGGCTTTTGCTACATGTAGATTTCAATGTTTGAAGGCTCCCCACCCATTGCTTTCAATATGGTTGTTAACAGACCACCATGCTGTTCAGTTTTTCCAGAGGCTGGTCTATAAAGGAATATGATACACCCACTCAATCCCGTACTCTGTGGCCCAGATGTCTACGATTCAGTTGTCCAACTCAATTCTTTCTGGAGTGCCATGTTGCCACAGGACTTGCTTTTCAAGGCCCAGATGGTGTTCTGGGCAGTGCCGTGAGGCATGGGGTAGGTCTCCAACCATCCAGTGGTACCTTCCACCACTGTCAACAGGTAACACTTGCCTTGGCGGGTCTGCAAGAATGTGATGTAATCAATACGGCAGGCCTCCTCATATTTGTATTTTGACCATCACCCCCCACACCATAGGGGCTTTACCCACCTGGCCCTGCTTGACTGCAGTACACGTTTCACAGTCATGGATAACCGTGGCCACCATCTCCCAGGTTAAGTCCACTCCATGGTCATGAGCCCATCTGTAATGTTGCCTCTCTTTCCAGATGACGAGGCGTCATGAGCTGCCCACTGAGCTAGAAATAATCCACCTGAGGCAATTTAACCTTGGCAGCCTGATCCACCAGAGCTGCCAATGCTCTTCAGTAGCCCAACTCTTGGGTACGTGTGCATCTACATGACACACTTTTACAGTCAATTTCTCTACCCAGGCAGCCATGTCTTGCCACACTTCAGCAGTCCAGATGGGTTTCCCTCTGCACTGCCAACTGGTCTTTTTCCATTGGTCCAGCCACCCCCACAGAGCATTTGCTACCACCCATGAGTCAGTGAAGAGGTAGAACATTGGCCATTTCTCTCATTCAACAGTATTTGAAGACAGCTGGATAGCTTACAGCTCTGCAACCTGACCACCTTGTCCTTCAATAGCTTCTGCAACTCACTGTGTTCTGCAACTCACATGGCAGCTTTCCATCTTCAATTTGTCCCTATAGTAGGACAGGAATCAGCAGAGGAGAGCATCGCTTTTCTATTTCTGGTAGCTGATTATATCATGGGGCCTCCCTAGCATGGCGACACCTTTTCCTCCTCCTCTTCTGATGGTACTGATATTTTTGCCTTCGTGCCACTTTGTGATGATTTCCAAGATCCCTGGGCGATTAGGGTTTCCTACTGAGCTCACCGTGCGGTCAGAGCAATCCACTTACTCCACGCAGCATCAGTGGCACGATGTGTGGAAGGGAATTTCCCTTGGACATCCAGTCCGACTGGCAGTCAGGGTGCCAGAAAGTGCTGTGCTTCAGTCAATCACTTCTGAGGCAGCTCCAACCCCTCCATAAGCTGCCAAGATCTCTTCTTCAACAAGGGTGTAACAGGCCTCAGATCCTCTTTATCACCAAATCTAGAACCCAAGGGGCTGTCTTCAAGTCTCCACGGGTACTTTTTGTCAGAGACTCCAGGAAGGACCATGCTTCCTAGTTGCAATGTAGAGCACATTTTTCACATCTTACCCTGTCCTGACTGGCCCATTGACAGACAATACCTTTGTTTAATTTGTCCAAAACTTCTTGTTGTTGTTCAGGACAATTGTTGTTCTCATATGACAGAGAGGGCTTACAATCTTGACTATCTTACAGAATATGCATCCTCCAAAAACCCACAGTACCTAAGAAAGCCTGTGTTTCCTTTTTGCTGACTGGACACACTATTTTGATGACCACATCCACTGGACTCTCACAACACCCATCTTTGGCATTTTATTCCTAGGAACTGAATTTTCTGGGCAAGTCCCTGATCTTGGCAAAAACAGCCTTCAGCAGGATTTGGATTATTTTTTCCCCTCTCTCAAAAACCTCCTCTGATGTGTTGCTCCCATACAATGATGTCATCAATGTACTGCAAGTGTTCTGGAGCCTCACCCTTTTCCAGTGCAGCCTGCAGCACTCCATCGCAGATGGTGGGACTGTGCTTCCACCTCTGGAGCAGTCAGTTCCAGGTGTACTGGAAGCCCCTCCAGGTAAACACAAACAGTGGCCTGCACTCTGCTGCTAAAGGAATGGAGAAAAACACACTGGCAATGTCAGTGGTGGCATCACTTTGCTGACCTGGACTTCAGTTCATACTGAAGTTCCAGCACGTCTGGCACAGCAGCACTCAGCGATGGTGTGACTTCATTCAGGCCAAAATACTTCAGTCAGTCTCCACTCTCCACTGCACTCATGCACTGGCCATATAGGACTATGGAACATTTCCTCTCCAACCTGCTTGAGTCTTTCAAGTCTGTCCACAGTCTTGGACAGTTCACAGCCAAGGCACAGGTCAGTCAGGAGGAAAAAAGATGATCTCATATTGTCAGAGTCAGGTAGTCACCTGGAGCACTTCTTGTCCTCCTTATTTCATTGACATCAATGTCAACGCGCTGGTGTACAACAATGGTGTGCTCTGTACAAACTTCTGCCACATGGATTGCTGTGAAAAACTGGAGCAAACAATTACTGGCTCAAATCAACTACAGGGGAGGGGGCAGGGCAAGTTCTGTGGAACGTGGGAGGTGCACTGCTCCATTCCATACCCTTGCCCCCAGGAACCTCTAGTCCAGCCCAGAATGACTGTCAGGCACTGGCACACCGCAAGCAATGCCCCACACCCCATGCCTGCAGCTTCAATCTAGCCCTGGAGTGGCTGGATGACCAGAAGCCCCACCTGGGGGGCATAGCCACAGGAGGCCAGAGCAGATAAAACCCACTGCTCTGAGATGCATGTGGTCACACCCCTATAGCTCTTGGATTTTATGATAGCTGAGATTGCACTGGGATTGAAGATAGGAGCTGCATCTTGGTTTTCTCTCTTTTTCACTCCTAACTTCCTCTTCTTGGAATATGGGTAATTTAAGGTTGGATGAGTAAAGTTTGCTAAATGAAGTGCTTTATTCTGATTGACCGTTTTGTTTTAAATTTTGCCATATTCCTGCTCTGCTAAAGTTTGCCAGTTAAGTTTGGTTTTTTAACCTCCTGAGAATGCTGCCACATTTCTCCGGTGTGCTCACCTCAGGGAAAAGTAGTACCCCTTTCAAATCAACTTGTCAAGCAAGCACTGGGGCTCAACATTTATGTACACAGGACCTCATCTGGATTTATAGGGGGATTGCTCGTTATTTGAATCCCTACAGATTACCCCCAGCACAGCTAATTGACTCAGGCTGTGGATACCTTTCTCTACGATGTTCCACCTGCTTGGGCACCTATTAGATCATCCTTGAGAGTAACTTTCCCTCACGCTTGACAGGAGTTGCCTCCAGAAGCTAAAAGTTTGTCCTCTTCCTGATCCCCTGGTCAACGCCTGCATCCCAGGACAGGGATCCCCGTTGCTTGGCTACATTACCACCCAGTGCCTCACCATCAGCTGCAATATCCCAGCTCTGAGGTTGCTCTGGGTGTTCCAGCAGCACAGTATACACTCACAGCAGGATGCTAAACCTAAGATTTTTTTATCACCAAGCATCAACATGAATTTTAGCTATCAGATAAAAAATATTATGACTGAAAATAGAAGGAGCAAGTCAGAAAGCACAAAAATTATCTGGTTACAGTACCTGCAGCAGTAACTGGACTTGGGACTTCTGACTCCTAGAAGAAATCTACCTGTAAAAACACCCATTAAAAAAAATGCTAAGAAACATTTTTCACAGATAATTTGCAGCACCTGCAACATCGACCACTAAAAATCCCACAGGTCATTGTTTCCACCCAGTCACTATACAGTGTTCTGACACCTAGACATGGCATTCTGTATTATTATTTTATTGCTTCCTGCCTTGACAGAGCCAAATCTACCCTACTTGTTGATAAAGAGGATATCTTCAAGACAGCCAAATAAAGGAAAATCTTCCAAATTATACTACCATTAGAACTGATGAAAAATTATGTCTTTATTTAAGATAATTCATTAAGCAGACACATCATCTGTGCATACCCCACCCTGTAAGAAGGATGTGACTCCCATTTTTTTTTTTTAAAGAAAAGAAAGGGGTGCACTTCAAGGCTGCTTGCAGACTTGTCTCACAGCTTAGAGATGAAAGGACAGCAGGAAAAACAAACACAAAAACGTAAGTGCCTATTTCTGCAAGCCTGGTAACAGCAACAGATGACAGCTGCAGCGTAGGCAAATGACTGATACAAATACACGGGATCACGTAGCAAAAAAAGCCATTAGCAAACTACAGTATAGGGAAGACTCAATTCCAGCCTGGTGTACTCTCAACCCCTGCTATGCCAACACATGCTTTTAAAACTAACTAAAATCCTAATTCAAACCCTACCAATAGCACTGTCTTTGCATCACTGATGCACAGGTCTAGGCTAAGGATGCTCAGCTCTACATCTGGAGCACAGAGGCACTGAAGATAGTTTCCTGACTCAATGACACTGTGGAACAAAAGGATGTTCTCCACTTCCTTGGGAAATAAGTGCTGATTTTAAGCAGTAGAAAAGTAAGTCAATTTTGAAACCAGTATTTTAACATCAGCAACAAGATCAGGAAAGCTCTTTGGTGCCAACTTCATATTAAAAGCAAACAAACAAACCAACCTGCACAATAAGCAATAGTGCTTCCTCTCTTTCCATTAATACAGGCTACAAAGCTGAAGACACAGATGGACACAGTCTTCCTTTTTAATCAATTTCCTTTTAAACAATCTTAAGAACTCCATTTCAGGTAGGTTTATGAAAAAGTAAGGCAGACTGTCGCTGGCTACACTTAAGTAAGGCTGGTTGAAAGTTCTCAAGCCCAGTAAAAACACACAGAGGCATGTGAACAAACTAACATGCCTCAGAAAGGAGTGTTTATATTCCAATATGCATTATTATCTGCTGCCAGTCAGCATGGACGCAGTATACACCCATGCACGCATGATCATTTAAGCCTGGTGCTTGCAGTCACAAAAATACTGAAACGCCAGTAGTTCCAAAAGGTTCTTAGCAATCTACAGGCCATGTAGCTATTGGTATTTGGACAGCAAGGACAAACCAAGTGTTCCAAGCCACCATTTCTCACCTGAAGAAAGTATCTTCCTGCAGGAAGTACAAGGACTCAAAACAAACCTGTAGGCAAGCAAGAGCAGAAGTATGAAGATAATGAATTAATTGAAGCAAAAAAGAAAAGAATAGACTTACTCAGAAGTACAATGAACTCATAAGCACTTCACAAGACTTCTCAATATGATGCACCAGTCCAAAGGATATGCAACTGTTCTTTTTTCTTAAGATTTAAAAAAACATCCTGTATCCATGCAACTAGACAACCATCAAGAGCACAGTTTAAATACTGACAACAACCACTTGTAGAGCTGAGCAATAAATCCTTCCCCTGTCCCATGTACATTCTTTAGCTCAGTTCACAGTGCAAGTGCTCACATGTGTACAGGACAGTGTCACGCAGGTAGGACAGCCAGTGTCTGCCAGTCTGACAAATTACAGCTACAGACTATACCTATCTTCTACAGATGCAGTTATAAACAAAATACACACTTATAAACAAAATCTGCAGTTACAAAGAATTTATTTCTATTATTTCTATCCCTACCATTAAATTAGGGGTTGCACTCTCCTTTCCTGGCCAAGAGGGAGAATTTAAGTCAATATCATTGCCTAGGTAATGCAGGAAATACAAGAGCAAAAGAAAGTGCTACAGAGAGCTTAGCCAATTAAAGCCAAGAATTAATTACATGCTTCTTACATTTCAGTCAAGGCAGTACCGTTACGAGCAATTACTGCCCTAGCCTCATTCCCAACTTGACCTTAAAATTACAGGGGAACAGATTTTACCCTCAGCCTGCTCAAGTAAAATTTTATTTCCATTGAGGAGACATCCACAAAGTTATCAGCAAGAGCGTAAACTACTGAACTCTTCCACAAGCTTAGGTCAAATAACACGCATTCATCTAAGCCACCTTTATTTATTACTATGAAGCTATTAGAAGTCACACAAAAATTAAAAGAGAGAATTATATTATGACTGATCTCTGCTTAAGTCTTCTCTTTTTTTTTTTTTTGGGAACTGGTTCTGCGAAAGGATCCTTACTCATTACAGAAAATTAAATGAAGCTAGGCCAAAAGCACTTGTTACAGAGATGCTCAATTACAAGCTGCTGTACAGATACTTACAAAAGGTTAATTCAAGTCATCAACATTGCTTTAACGATTTGTTTAATTCTCCTACTGCATACAACACCAAAATTCTGTAGTCAAGTGACATTTTATTCAACTTGGACTCATCAACTTTCAGATATCCTTCCTGATTTGTTTTCAAGCATTTGGGCTAGAAACAATAGCCTGGGATCACAGAAACATCTCTGGTACTCAGATTTTCAGTAAGTAAAGGAGACAAAACTGTTTCCCGAAACTGTACCTATTTCAATTAAGCAAGCCCTGGAGTGGCTACAGATTACCAACTGGTACAAATATCCACTTTGCTGCAATAAGCCGTATCTGAACACAGACCTGTCACGAAGAACACCACTGTGCCTCCAAACCGTACGCATTACACAGGTACATGAGGCAGCTTTGGGGTTAATGCAAAGGTCCACCATAATCTCTGTTCTTTTAAAACGGTTTACAGGGACAGAATGCAGGGCGATAAAGAAATGCTCCAGAATTAATGGGACAGAAAAGTAACGGAAGCCTCCCCCTGCCGTGCTAAACATCTGGCAGGGCAAGTACCTGCTCCGCGCGGGTTCCGCACTCCCCGGGACCGGCTGAGGTGCAGCCACCTCGCCGAGCACCCCCGGGACCAAACCCGCCGGGGCTCCGCAACTCACGTTCCCTCAGCATCCCGCCCGCCCGGCGCCGCTCCGGACCCATCAAATCCCCGGCTCGGGCCCCGGTGCCGCCGCAAGGTCACTCGGCCGCCCCCGCCGGACGGGCCCGCGGCGCCTGCGCTCGGCCCGCACAGACTCACCTGCCCGCGCAGCTCCGCGGGCCGCCGCGCGCGGGCGGCGAGAGGGAGCCAGGGACGGGGGAGCGGCCGGGGCCGGCCCG
>NW_024581041.1:1000957-1068888 GCF_017639235.1 Corvus kubaryi
CGGAGGGCGCGCGCAGGGGACGGGGCTGAGGCGGGGGCGAGGGGGCGGCCCTGGCGAGGGACCCCCGGGGAGCGGCCCCGCCGGGCCGGGCTGTGCTGCCGGGGCGGGGGGAGCGGGCCGTGGTCTCGGAGCGGGGGAGCTCCGCCCACAGCACGGCCACAGTGCCCTGCGGGGAGCGTGAGCGCGGGGGTGGCACAGGGCTGAAATACAGGGGAGAGTTGGCGGCCTGACTGACCCCTTGAGCCCCCCGTGAGGCGGATGCCGGGATGCGGGCGCTCGTCCGCGCACCCACCCCTGGCTGTCGCAGCCACCGCCGGCTGGGCTCGGTGCCTTCTACTGGTGTCCCACGTGCCCGGGATCGGGTGAGCCTGAGCAGTGCCCATCCGAGGGGATCGTCACTGTCCCTGAGCCCTGTTCACCCTCTGGTACAGCCAAAGGGACTGCGGGCTCTGCTGTGGATAACAGAGCTGGTCAGGAGCAAATTCATTTTATTTTCTCTTTTTTTGGTAGTTTTATGCTAGATTAAAGCCCAAACTAGATTGCCACAGAAGAGCAAAAATCTATGCACGCTGGAATTCTTAATGTCAAATATTACAGTGTGTGTGACTGTGAGTGGATAAATTCTCCCTGGTTCAGGTAGGTTTCCTGGGATAATCCTTGAATTTCTGCTCAGAGGCCACAGACCAGCAGAGGATTGCTGCCTGTCAGGTTTCGTGATTGAAAGAGTAACTGCTGTGGCCAAGGCGTCCACAAACATAGTGCCAGGGCTGCAGGTGCTGTTGGGCTTTGGAGGAAGACACAACACGGCTCAAGTGCTTTTCCCTTCTGTCTTCCTTCTCCTCCAGCTGCAAGAACTGCTGTTGCTGCAGAAATCTGGCTGGTTCTTTGACATCAGCCTCAGCCCACTGCCACAAGCATCGCAGGACCCAGAGAGCACAAAGGATGGTTTAAAGCAGACTGTCCCTGTCACTGTACAGCAGTATGTGCTAGTGCTTTTCTGACAGAGCCTGTGAACTGTGTGCTGGGAATCTGTGGTAGCAGAGTGGCCTGCTAATAATACTGCAACAGGGGAAAAAAAAAAAGGTTGAAAATACAGTTTTGAGTTTGGATTTATATTTTAACCTTGAAATCTCACAAGGGGTCTTAATATCACAGGTTTCTAGAAGAGAAAAAAAAATTGCTGAAAGAATTAAAATAGAAAGCAGCTGGAAAATAACTCTAAAGTTTTGAGAGAAATAGAAATTTATTTTATTTTACCAAAATATCAGTATAGTGTTTGTGTAATGGGTTTTTTGACAGCACTATATTTCATTCTGGAGTTTCATCACTTGAAAAAAACTACAGGCTCTTAGCACACCTGCCGTGAGAACCACTTCCTTCTCCTCCGAAACGGGTGTTCCTAGAGCCCACTGGAATCCTTTGCTTTGCTGTTCCCACTGAGAGCACATGGCTTTTGGCAGTTCAGGGTTGTGTCTGTGCCAGTTTGTGATATTTCTCCTTGTTTGCTGTACAGGGGTCCAGCTTCTCTATCTGATGTAAGTGTCCATGGTTAAAATGATTAGGAATGCTCAGATATTTGCCATACTTGCCTGTTCTGGCTGGCCACAGAGCGGCAGCCCTTCCCAGGGAACAGGAACGGTGCTCCGCCACAGATACCTGGCTGGTCTCTGCTTGTTCTGATGCGGGTCACAGACAGACCCTGCTTGGATCAGCTGGATCAGTTCAGGCCCAGTGTTTCCCCACACATCAAAGAAAGTAGTAAATTTGGACAAACTAAGCTTTGCAGCCCAGGAAGGAGCCCACACTGGTGAGAACGGAGGCAGGCAGCACTGCTTTCCTCTTACCCTCTCTGCTCATCAGACCCTGCCAAGATTTTGGGCAGAGACCTCCTTCCTCTTGCCCTTGCTGAGCTGCTCCAGTTCTGTGCTGTGAACTTCAGTGGATTTCCCTGCAGGGATGTCACCATGCTGGGAATATCACAGTCCATGCCAGTTGAATGTGGTGCAGGGCTCACAGCCCTTGCGGCTGGGCAGGACATGTGGCACAGGGAAGCTGGGGCGCAGCCGATGCTGCTCCTCCGCCTGGCGAGCTGGAGAAGAGCTGCAGCTGGAGCGTGTGCCAGAAACTGCGTTGTGAGGAGAGGACACCATCCCTGGGCTGTGCCCCTCGCTGTTTCCCAAGAGACCCGTGGTAATCACTGCACCTCCAACAGATTGCTCTGCCTGTCTCTTGCCTTTGTGCAAGGAGCGAGGCTGGCAGGACTCTGCAGTGCAAAAGCTGCCCCAAGGAACCAGACGGGCTGGAGGAATGGGCACCGGAGACCTCACCAAATGCAGCCAAGAAGGGGTAGGAAGTGACAGCAGATGGGGAACAGCAGAAACGAGGGCAGGGGAGACTGAGAAGGTGGCAGAAAGGTGCCTGGGCTGAAGGGGAGCCTGAGAAAAGGGAAGGAGAGGGCTTTCCCTCAGCCTGTGTTTCTCTACTCGATTCACTCGTTTCTCAAGACGTGAATCAGGAATTAGATATTGCCAGGGATGGGCCAAATATCCAGTTTGCTGCAATTTCCCCAGTTGTGGCTGCTTGGCCATGACAGGGAAGAAGGTCTAAAAAGGGAAAGGGGGAAAAGCAGAGCCCAAACTGGGCATCTTTGGTGTGGCAATTCCTTCCATTCCTTCCTGCTGTCAAGGACACTTTGCCTCACAGAATGACAGGACAGGGGAGGGGGGAAGGGGCCTGTGAACAGGAGCTCTCACAGCCGGGTCCCATGGAGGGGGTGGCCCACAGGGCTGTCCAAAGGGGCCTCCAGGAGGTCACCCCTCCCCCCCGGGTGTGATGGGCAGTTTCTGTGTGACGCAGTGCCAGCGCAGTGATGTGACAATGCAGTGATGTGACATCACCATGATGCAACAATGCCCCATGGCTATATTTAGCCAGGAGACCAGCTGTTGTGTCTCTGTTGGAGCAAGAGTCAACGTGGGATCACAACACCATGAGAGGTCTTGGAAGGAGCTGTGGAGCTCCATCTCACTGCTGGTGTCCTGCCAAAAGGCAGAGGCACTGCTGAGTGCACTGGGAATTAGGGGGGAGGAGAGCAGTGGGCCGACAGAGAGGGCTCTGCTGGGTAGCCTGGGACACAGGGTGATGCTCTAGGGCCTCAGGACTGCTGTGCAGGAGGCTTATTGAGCAACACCTGGGTGTCTGTGTCTTTCCATCTCAGCCCTGGAAGACCACATCCAGGAGAAAGAGATACCAGGAAAATGGACCCTGAACTGCTGAACCTCCCACTCACAGTCAAGATCCCTGTGGCACCTGGATCCAAGCCTGTCTTCTTCAGGGGAAAGCTGGGTGAAAAGGTAGAGGGAGTAGAAGGGTAGAATATCTCTCCTCTTTCAAAGAGTCCCATCATGCAGAGATGTTCTTGTGGCCACCTGCTCTATAGAAGGAGCTGCAGCCCTTCAATTGGACAGGGTGGGCAAGGAAAGCTCCAGGCTACCAGAATTCAGAGGAAAAAGCACTTGTCCATCTTGGCACTGGTTTCTGGCACTGTGCATGTGTGAGGCTGGGCCCCTGCCTGCAGCAGGCAGCTGTGTGTGTCTGGGTGCTAGGGCAACGAAGCTCATCCCACAATGTCAAGACAGGCCCTGGGGCACCTTTGAGGGAGATTCCAATCTTCTCCTGCTTGCCTTCTTGGCACCCTAGGAATAGCTTGGGCTTCTCTGCTTGGGGAATACATGCACTGTTGTTGTCCAGCTTGCACTGCACCTTCCCAAGGTAGAGTCTTTCTGTAGGCAAAGGCAGCCAACACAGCCCTTGGGCCTGCCAACCCAAAGAGACTGGTTTCATCCATTCTACACTGGCTGCATTTGAGCCTTTGAAGGTTCATTTGTGGATGGGTCTGCAGTTCTTCCTGGTGGCCTAAGATACCTATTTTCTGGTGGGGTTTGTCTTCTCTCCCTAACCCATCACAGCCCAGCCTGGCCCCTGTAGTCTGTCTGTGCAGGTCTCTGTGCCTACAGAAGGATGGAGAAGGCCTTCACCTTTTCACAAGTACCATGTGGTACCTCTTTGCTGCTCTCTCCTGCCTATTTCATACTCTGGAAACTCTCTCTTACAGCTCCCCCCGCCATATCCTTATTTCAATCTGGATGATCCCTACTTGCACCAATTCAGCCTGAAATACAACTGCCTGCATGACCCCAGCCTTCGGGACTACCACAAGCGCAAGGACATCCTGCGGATGCTGAAGAAACAGGGCGTTGTCACCTGTGACAACAAGGTAGGTTTGGATATCAGGCTGATCAAGAACAGCCCTCTTCAAGCGGGGCTCACACAGCCCTTGCTGCAGCTGCCTGCTGCTGCCAGAGGGCAGGGCCATGTGCTGCTGTCCCTGAGAGCAGGAGCAGCACCAACATCCCCCTGGCAAGTCCCAGTCTTGCCCTTCTCAGGCTGTCCCATGCTCCCTTCGTGAGGAGGAGGCAGCCAGGGCGAGGCCTGGAGCCAGGGCAAGGAGCCCCACTCAGCCCTGGCTGGGGGGACATCAGGGGCCCTGACACCGGGGCAGGGGGGAGGGCTTGGGGGCAGCTTCCCTCCCACTGGGGCTGGGCTGTTTTGGGGATGGCCATCTGCATGGCTTGACAGTGCTTGGGGGATTCTGCCCTCGTCCCTCCACAGGTGGTTTGCACTGTGAAGGACTTCAACGAGTACAGGCAGTACCTGACCAGGCTCAAGCTGGAGGCAGAACAGATCTTGGGGCAGCAAGAGGTAGGCAGAGTGGGGTGTTCAGGGGCATGGGATGGCGGTGCCCAGGGCTGGGGCGTTCCTTGAGGGGGACGTGGTCAGTGCAGAAGAGAGGAGGGCTGTGCTGCTGGGCCGGGCGCAGTGGTGGGGAAAGGACTCAGCGGCTGGGAGCTGAGCCAGCGCAGGGCGCTGGGCTGGGCAAGGGGAACAGGGCCACGTGCAGGCACGCGCAGGGATGAGGGAAGCCCTTCTCTCCTGCCCTCGTGGCCTGGCTGAAGCAGGTTGTCCAGACAACATGAGCCCCAGCTTGGTATCACCTTTCAGGAAGGGCTTCTGTCACCCCTGGCCAAATTAAAGGATGGCCCCAAACTGCCAGGAACCACCACCTGCTGGGGGAAGCGGCGGCTGCAGCCTCAAAAATCTTCTAGCCTACCCCCACCCAAGAGCAGAAAATCAGGGGGATACAGAAAAAGGAGAGCAGCTTTGGATGAGGGCCAAATTTACTCCAGAGGTAAGTTGGGCCAGGAGGATGCCAAACTGCCCAGTAGGGTCAAAACTGCTGCTGACTCCCAGAGGAAGCCAGATGGCATTGTCAATGGCTTGTTGAATGCTGTGTTTGAGCAACCAACTGCAGCAGAAGCCAAGAAGCTTGAAGAGCTGGCTGACATTGTGGTGCACAGAGTGTTGGACAGGCTGAAGTTTTCTGGGAATCAGCATGTCAGCTTTTTACAGAGGGAAATCAGAGGAAGACTTTCAAGCAGCAGCATGAGAGTAGAACTTTTGGATGCTTCTCTAGATCACAGCTGGAAAATGGAAATGATGGCAAAAGAGCTTGTAGCAACAGTGTTGGAGATCTTGAGGGACCATCTGGCATCCAGCACACCCAAAGCTTCTGAGCCAGGGGTGGCAGCCGGGTGGAAAGAGCTGCCTATTGCTGGAAGCGCCACCCAAGCGGACAAATCCAAGGACACTGAAACAGCCACTGCAGAGAGAACGCTTTCACAGACTTCCCTTGACACACTCACCAGAGAAGTTTTTGAGAGTGTTCACTGCACCTTGGAATCCTTTGTAACTCCTCAGTTTGAGCAAGACACTAGCTTTGAGTACGCTGAAATCCTGGAGCTTCCTGGGGGAAATGTCTCCAACAGACAACTGCGGCCATCCCAGACACTTCCAAGGCAGGCCACGGAAGCAGGACAAGGACTCCCCAGAGCATATGAACAGCAGAGCCTGAAAGCAATGTTGCCTGCCACTGCAGAAGGGGCTGGGTATGCCAAAACCATGGAGCCTGAGGATTGTGCAACAGTGAAGAAGAACATGGAAAGAAAAATGAACCTAGAGTCAACAGCCTTAGCCAGCACTTTGGATGTAAGGACTATGGCAAATCAGATTGCTGACTCAGTGTTAGAGCGGGTCTGTCAACCTGGGCCTGCACCAGCCCCCGAAGAGAATTTTCAAGGGTCTGTCGCAAACCCATCCACATGCCAAGGCAGAATGGAGAGCTGTGCTGCTGAGGACACTCTCCCTTCTGTGGACCCATAGTCTTCCCAACAGCCCATCCCTCCAGCCCAGGCCAGAGCACGGCACAGAGCAGAGCACCCAAAGCTCATCTGAGGTAAGCGAGGTGTGTGACTGGAGAGCTGAAGAGCCCCCAGACAGCAAACACAGACCACATCCTTGTGCTGGCAATAAAGAGTTTATTTCCAAGGCCTTGTTCGTGCTTTCTTCAAACCAGACCATACTGTCTCTGGGCATTTTCCCTACTGTAACCTGTTCTATCTTCCCTTCTTTAGCCTCTGTCATGCTGAGGCCAAATTTTATAGGGAATTTGAGATAGGGAGGCAAGGAGTAGCTAGCATTCTTGTCTTGTTCAGCAAGCTTTGTTGTTGGGTGAGTGGAAGGATGGGTTTGGACCTTCTCTGCTTTCTCTGGGAAGGAGTTCAGGTGTCACCTGTAAAACCTTTATTTATGCTCAACATGAGCAGAGTTGTGCACTCCACAGGACTCACCGTCAGGGAACAGCAGGAGCTGTGACAGAACAGGTCAGCGCGAACCGAGCTGGCAAGGCACTGCCCTGTTGTCTTAGGTTACACTGTAAGATGTAACCAAAAGTATGTATTGTATTATCATCTTCGTAAGCTGTTAAAGCAGGTGGGGCAGTGTTCCTTATCTCTTCTATGATACATCCGTGATAACTCCCTCCGGAGAGAAACCTTCTGTTACTGGGCCATCCAGCCTCACCACATGACTCATAGAATTACATCATCCCACTGTGAGATGCTCCGCCCAGGGGGAGGAACTGAGCATTCCTACCTGGATATAATCTGGGGTTTGGAACACCACAGCCAGCCCTCACCTACTGGATTCCCAGAGGACAGGAGTTACATAACCACCACTGGACCTTCAGAGGAACACCAGGCCCTTCTACAGGATCACTGCTTTGACAGAACCACATCTATCACTTTAACTGCAGCCACCATTTAATCGGACTGCTACCACCACCCTGACCAACAGGGTGTCAGGTTGTATCCTGACTGGCAGTTTAAGCCAGTGTTTTCTGCATTTATTTTAATTTTCCTATTAAATTGTAGTTCTAACTTGGAATCTCCCACTGGTTTGTTTTCAAACTAGTACACCTATCCAGCACAGGACAGGCCAGTGGTAAATGGGAGCAAAGCAGGGACAATGACAGTGACCAGATGAGCACTGGAAAATCATACAGTGATGAGGCAGGTCAGGAGAGGAAGTCAGTGTGTGGGCAGGGGCCAGGATCCCCATCATCACAGAAATGGCTGACCCAGCTCAGGCAGAGGCCCAAGGGCAAAGGTCTGTGATTAGGCAGCATTCCTGAGAAAGAGGAAGTTCCCAGTGAGGTGTCCCTCAGCTCCTTCCCCTCAAGGGTCTGGCTATAGTGGTGCTATTGGGGAGCTGGCCCCGAGCTCAGCAGCTCCGCTGTCGACACTGCCCGTGCTGGCAGCCCCACGTTCCAGAAGAGACAATCACACTCGTGGCAGGGCAAAGCACCCAAGGAGCAGCCCCAGCGAGCAGTCACCAAAGCCTCCGTGCCTGGCTGGAGCAATTCCCTGACTGAGACCCTCCACTCCTCCCTGCCTGGCCACCCTGGGGCCTGCATGGCAGTGGGAAGGAGAGGGCTCTGTGCCCACAGGGTTTAGTCTTCTCCTGCCCCTAGACCTCAGCCAGAGCCCTCAGCTGCCTCAACGCAGTGCCCATGGACTGTATGCAGTTGCAGTATCCTTGTTTTCCCCAGCAGGCACCAAGGCCAGGTTGTTTCAGGGAAGCCGAACATCACAGCTGAGGCAGTGGCTCACTGAAAAGGGAGGGCCCCACTCCCTCCTCCATTCCACACCCTCTACATCCCTCACCACCCACCTGATCTCCTGCCTTGCTTGTGATCTGAAAAAAAGACCAGACAAGGCACAGATGGGATGGAGGAAATGTGTCTGCAAGCGGAGATGAGCTGACGTAACCCACTAGTTCTCCTTTGGGAGAAGCTGCAGCTTTTAAGAGCAGCCTTGAGTTTCTGAACACCTTCATGGCTTTGGGCCTTGATTTCTGCCAGCATCCCACCCTGACAGCTGAAGTCACACAGTCCTCCAGTCCTCAGACACAAGCTCCCTTTATGGTACCAGTAAACACTAAGCACTTCAGACAAAATGGATAGTTTAAATGGTATGACAAGAGGAAGCTCTATGCTGAGGCTGGGGCAGGAGATGGAGGTTCAAATCTTTGTGGCCTGTACAGAGTCCTCAGCTGGTGTTCCGTGCTTTGGAAGGAGCAGTCGAGCTAATGAGTGACTCCATGTGTCCCAAAAGCTTTCCTGCATGGCTACCTGTAAGCACTCAACTCTGCCAGGGTCTCTATGTGGTCAGAGCGCCCATGCTCTTTCCTGTTCCCTTGTCATGGGATGATGAATGCCTGAGCTGGTTTCCCCAGCCCACTGCACCCACACCCAGTTCTCTCCATCATTTACCATGGCTGACAAATGGCGTAGGGCAACAAGAGCTCTAAAAGCAGCAACCTCAGCAGCTAATTCAGCTTTTCCCATCTTATTGTTGGTGGGTGTCCCGCAGACATGGGTGTGCCAGAGCCAGAGCCCTGCTCCGCACAGCCCCAGCTCAGTGCTGTCTCCATGAGCCAGTTCTGCTGAATCCGCCAGTGCTGTGCTGCACCCACATCAAACCAATGCTGGGGCAGCATCAGGACAGGGAGCCTCCCATCTCTGCCTCCTGCCAGTGCTGCAGGGCTCCCAAGGCAGGCGTGCCCCTTCCTCTGGTCTCTGCCTTCCCACAGGGCTGATTTAGTGCAAAGCTCCATGTAAGGATTTAGACTAAAAACCTACATGAGAATTATGCTAAGAACTGGCCTCCTGCTACCCAGGAGTTTTGAGGAGGTGGCAGAACCTCTGGGCATCTCTGGTTTGAGAGAGAAATGGAGTATCTCTGGTGGACAAGGGCAGGGAGACCCTTCATATTTGCAAGGGGAGGAAAGACAGCAGGAAACCTCTCTACCTGGAGGGGTGGCCTTGTGGTTGCCCTGTCCTGTAAAACATGAGGCAGCTGCCAAAGCTAAGCCCTTCCTCCATCTCAAGTTGAACCTACAGACAGGTCCAAAATCCCCCTGTGATCCCCAACATCTGCCCAACCTCTTCAGGAGATGAGATGCCACATGGACAGCAGACCTGAGGGCATGTGTCTATCAGCAGCTATCAAAACTGCTTTCACCATTTCCGTTTGCAGACATAGCAAAAAGCTCTCGCAAGGCTCTGTGAAAAGGAGACTCAAACCAGCGAGAAATCCAACAGCACCACCAAGAGAACCCAGCACTGCAGGAGTGCTGGCCCCATTGGGACACATCACTCTCCCACAACCAGCAGCAGGCCATGGACAAGCTGCTGGTGCCTCCTCTCAAGGAGTTGTGTCCCAGCCGCCCTCCGGCACAGGGTCCGACTGCACTGCTCAGGGAAGCCCAGAACAAACCGCAAGCTTGTTCCAAACCCAGCTGCTGCTCTGGGCATCACTTTTTTAAGTGATCTAGGTATCAGGCCATGGTGACTGCAGGAGTGAGCCTTGAGTCTTGGAGCCTGAGCTGAAGCATTTGGTTTGTGGGCTTTTCTGATTTGGCAAAAATCGGCTCATTTCACAGCAAAGCTTTGTCGAGCACTCAGAAATTGGGCTGCAGATGTCCCTCCAGGAAAGGGCTGTGTGAGGTTACAATGTTCCTGGTCTTCCTTTTGCTCTCACTTGTCCTACAGGCACCTACAATCCTTCTGCCAGCCAGACTGGTGGGAAGATCCAGTGATATGGCCAGATATGTGATCCTAAACTGCTGGTGTTGACAGAGCAGCCATCACTGGCTTTGTCTGAAGTGCACCAGCTTTTTCTAGTCTGACGGGACAGTGACCACCTCCAGAGCACCTGCAGCACAAGCCAGAGCCTGGGCAGGAACTCGTTTCTATGTGGCTGAAGTGGCACAGTGAGCACCTGCCCCGCAGCTCCACCACACTGTATAACCAGCACCAGTCTCGAGCACCAACGGACTGCTCCCAGCAATTCCTTGGCCTACCAGTGGAGGAAAGATGAGAGAATGCTCCAGTTTGAGCATAAAAATGTCCCCATCAGGTCAGCCGAACAACCCAATTAATCACATCTCCATCAGCAGAGACTGCGCAGGGGACCATGCAGAGGATGCCTGCGTGGCCAGCTCCTGCAGTCCACCTGCAGCACTCCCAACTTCTGGTGGAGGGACACAAGCAGAACATCCCTCTCTTACCCTCCAACTGCCCATAAACTTTTCTCATACCTTTATGACGCTGAAAGGCTCCAGAATATACATGTAAAGCAGTATTGTCTTTTTATCTGTTTCAACCCATTCTCTTCCAAGATTCACTGAGTGTCCTCTGGTAGCTGCCTGAGAATTAGGAACAATAGAACCAGCCCAGAGCATAGTTTCCTTACTTCATGCTGATTCTCAAATCTTACTCAAGAGCACTGACATTCAGCCTGACATGTGCAGCCCCAGGCAGATGTAATCGTGCTTCAGAAATTCACAAAAAAGACAATTCACAAAAGAGACAACCATGGAGATTGTATTTATTACTATTAGAACAGAGGAAAGGCTACTTTACTGATTGGTATTTACAAATCTGTTGGCAAAGACAATAATATCCAGTGTCCTTTATTAGCGTGTCTGGCAGCCCTGGCCAGAAGCATTTACTTGGATTAGCAGCAAATACCTATGGTTTGATTGACTGCCACAGCCAAGTGTGAGGAGTAACACGGATCACCTCCACGGTGACTGCAGGTGAAGCCTGGCACAGGCACAGGCACAGGCACAGGCACAGGCACAGGCACAGGCACAGGCACCTGCAGCCCGAAGAGGAGGGCAGGTGCCACATGGCTGCTCCAGCCCTTGGCAGGGAACAGGACACCCCAAGCCTGTTCAGCAATTCAAATCTCAGGACAGCATGGCAGAGCTGGTAACCTCTGCCCACCTCTACACTTCTGGGGCAGTAGCTCCACATCTGAAGAACATGTTGTTTAGCACTGCAGAAGGCCAGAGCAAGCTGAGTGGCATCGAAGCATGGGGATGGGTGTGTATGTGAAACAGATGCTGGCACATTTCAGGGGCATGTTTGACAGAGGTAATCTTGACAAGGGAGCAAGATTTCCTGGCCCACAGGACCACGGAATCACCTGGTACAAGGAACCTTTATTCAGCTGGGCACAAACTGAATTCCTGCTCTGGAGTTCCTCCAAACTTATCTGAACATAGGCTATGGGAACCCTGTCACACAGAGCCCCAAGCAAGCCAACAGGCTTGGGGCACTCTTTGCACATGGCACCTCATGCCCACACTGGTACCGATTATGGCATCGGCTCTAAACCTCATTGCTGGCAGGGCTCAGCTCCCCACTGCAGTCCGGAGAGGATGATCCCAGGTCCCCAGTGGAAAGGGAGAGGGATGCAGAAACACAAATGCAACCTTGGATGCTACTGACAGATTTAGCAGTGCATCAGTAATCTCAAAAGACATCTTTTTGCAGCAGACTTGCCTCCAGCAAGGAAAACACCTCAAAGGAAGAACATAGATACCACAGCTGAGTACAGGCAGTACCAGCATTTCTCAAGCACACAGCACTGCTGCTGCTCTGCCTGGAAGGGCATATCTGAGCACAGGAGCACTTCTGACTGGTGGGGGCTTTCTTTAGACCTGGGCTGAACCAGAAGGGTTGGGCCAAACTGGTATTTAGTTCCTGGCAGAGTGGGCTGGGAAGGATGTGGTCCAGGAAGGTGAGTGCCGGAGCTGTGAAGGCTGCTCTGAGCATGGGCTCAGGTGCTACTCAGAAAAGCTGGTGTCAGCTCATGCTGTCCATAGCAAAAAGGAGTTGCAAGGCCACTGGGGCCACTGCTCCAGAAGATATGGCCCTCATTAAGAGGATGCCAAAATGGTTGTTTACCTGTTTGTTGTCAGGTGTGTGGCCTTCCTGTTGTGTCCAGCACCATGGTGTGGGTGGGTACTCAGCACAGGGCTGGTCCCACATGCTGCTGCACAGCTCTCCAGTTCTTGAACCTCTGCACCTTCACAGCCCTCTACCAACAGCATCGTGAGATGTCAGAACAACCCTCACACCTCCAGCCAACACTCTGCAGAGGTGAACCAGGCTGTCCCCATAGCAGTAGGATTATTCCTGATGAGACAGCATCTTCCCTAGGACCAGCTCATGCCACAGCACAGGAGTGATGTTCTCCTACCTGAAGCCAACTCTGCCTCCAGAAGGAAAATGGAGAGTCTCACTGCTCCATGTAGCAGTTCCTCACACCATGTCACAGCCCTTTCACTGAGCAACCAATCTTGTGGCTCCCAGGAAGAGGACTGCCCCTCACACACTGGAAGACCAGGAACTGCTTAACCTGACCTGGCATGCCCAAGGATTTCCTGGTGCTGACAGAACCGAGCCTTCCAGAAATGTCCAGTCCTTGCGGTCATGTTGGGAGCTGCTCAAGGGCTCACCCAGGCCATGACAACAGCAAGGACAGTGGAAGAAACCTATGTGGAGGGGAGAAGACTTAAGTATCTAGCAACTCCCCAGAGCAGCATTTTGCACCCTGGGGCCAGTGGCTCAAACCAGCCCTTTGATGAAGCTCGTGTCCAAGTGCACTATAAGCATGCGGAGAAAAGACATTTCTTTGCGCGTGTTCTCAAAGATAACGCGAGGGTCGTCGGACTGGCAGCGCAGGCAGTTGGGGGCCATCACCATGGCCAGGTTATTCACATCCATCTTTGTTCTGCCCACATTTGATGGCTGAGCAAAGATCTGCAGATAGCAAGAACACATTCAGATGGAGCAGTGGAAAAGGGCAAGAAAGTCCAAACACATGGCCCAAGAAAAGGTGCAAGGAGAGCAGAGATAAGGCCTGCCTTAAGGACAGTGCCCCGAGAGCCACACATCCACAGGGAAGGGCACTGTGCTCTCAGACAACTGACAGAGCAGCAGCCTTGGCAGACAGGAACCAATCCCAGGCTCTACAAGATCAGGAACAGGGTTTATTGCTCCCATAAGGGACAAGGCCAGCAGACCCCCCTCCATCCATCCCACCTTAAATACAGGTAAGAGGTCTTAAAACCGCGCCAATGGCCCCACCACAGCTGTCCCACTAACCATGCCTCACGTGCTCCTGGCCCAGTGCAGGGCTATGGGGCTGCCTACCTGCAGAAAGTGTATGAGGTAACACAGCACCAGTCTGTTGAGCTCTGGCAAAAGCTGGACCACAGCCACAGCAGCGTCGGGGTTCTCATAGTTGCTGATACACTCTTTGTAGAACTGCTGGGGGATCACAGGCTCCTCCAGCTCCCGATACCAGAGCTTGAGGAGAGAGGCTGGGCAGAAAGCAGGTGCATGAGAACAGCTGTGGTGACTTCCCCACCCCTTTCAGGGGCAAACTTGGCAGTGAGACAGATGGCAAAGAAGGGATTCTGTGCTTGTGCTGCTTCACCTTCATTCAGTCTTGGCTCTGAAACGCTCAGGCAGCCAGTTAGTGGGAAATGCTGGCTGCTACCTACCTGCTCCTCCAGGAAGCAGCTCTGGGGCTGCCTAAAGAAGAGGACAATGAGACCTGAAGGACTCCCACCACTCTGCCCAGCTTGCACAACCTGACTGCATCAGAGCCAGAGGTTCCTCCCCACTCCCAGTGTTTTCTCTACGGAGAGTGTTTGGAAAGGCAGTGAAAAGACACAGAACAACTTCCCAGTCAGTGCAGCCAGCCTGTGTACACATTCCCAAGCAGCAGCACACCCTCTGAGCTGCTCCTGCATCTGCCCCTCCATGCTGCACCACGGCTGAGGCTGCAGCAACACACCTGCCATATTCCTGTACCTGGTATGTTGGGGTCACTGAGACTGCTTGGGATTCTCCACTGATCCACCTGCAATTTCAATGCATTGACTTCATCTATGTCACCAGGTATCCTGCAGAAGCACAGAAAAGGTCCTTTTGAGAGTGAGCAAGGCAATATGCTTGGTGATGCAGCTGACCAGCAAAGCATGGCTCCAAAGCTGCTTCTGGGGCCTCAGGGAGAAAGAGCAGGGAGAAGGCCTCAGGCACCAGTGGCAGCTACAGCTCCTCAGAGAGAAGGGGGTGCCTATTTCTGTACACAGTCTTAAGGTTCCCACCAGCTCAGATACCATTGTCCTCAAGAGTGATTATTTTCTATAACCAGGCTTCTTTGCAGTGTGTTCAGACCAAAGATGAGCAGCATCTCTGGCTAAATATATATATATATATATATATACACACACACATATCTATCTATCTATCAAAAAATATACCATTACAAAGCAAAAATGAGCCTTTTAATGGCTATTTTAAATCAAGTTTAGCTACTGAAAAACTAATTCAAACCTTAAATGCAAAACAAAACCACACATACAAAAAAAACCCAACAAAGTCAAACCCAAAGCAGAATCCCCTGTGTTCACCACACAGATTTTGTGTCTCTCTTGACTCCTCGTGTCTTGGGCAACACCAAGGCTGATGTGCTGCATTAGATGAGGTGTTCTGCCAGGATCCCAGGGCTCCTCCCTCCCCTACCCTGGCCAACCACCATTGCCAAATCTGATGAAAGCTCACTGCCTTGCCTGGGGATGAGCTGTCCATGTAGTTGTCACACCTACACCAGTGCCCTCTGTGCTAACACATGCAAACTGGCTACTTCAAGAGGTGATTCCTGAACCTGGGGAATGTCAGATTTTGTCCAATCCACAGCAAAGTGCTATTCTCAGGGAAGAGGAAGCACATGGAGGTCAATCTTGACTCCTTGGCTTTGAGTACTGACATGTGGGTGGCTCAAAAGTAGCACAGCACTCCAAAAGCTCACCTGAAAATCCCCTCGGTCTGTTCCCCTCCCAGGGCCAGGACCTGCTGCGATAGCTGTGTCTGCACCCAGGGCAGCTTGTTCCCTGGGTACATGTCCTGCTGCCGCAGCATGATTTCCTCCAGAGAGCTGCCAAAGAGCGATGGCGTGACGATGGCATTCCTGGCATGCGTTATCTCTTCTACTGTTGGTTTGCGGAGGCCCTGAGGACAGAGAAAAGCTTAGTGCAGCCATGGCACACCCAGCCCACATAGAAAGAGTGACCTGGGGATGGGGACAGTGAGTGACCAGGACAGAAAAGGCTGACCGCACATGTGGTCACCTCATCAGCCTCCTGGCAGCATGGCTCTTGTTCTGCTGCCTAAAATCTCAGGGGTGGTTCTACTCATCAGGCTCAAGAGGAGCAGAGGAGACCACTTTGGAGAGTTTGGGCTGCTTTTGCAGAGATTGTGTTGCTGTGTTTTGCACAGCGAGGGGACTGCTCCGGCTGTAGCTCCAGCTGCTGCAGGAGGCAGGATGGAGCAGAGCCCAGCCCAGCCCCGGCCCTGGTGAGGTCAGCAGAGGGCACCTATACCCCAGCCCAGCACCAGGCGAATGCTCAGGCACGGGACAGGTGAAAAACAGTCCTTTAGAGATGGGAATTCCAGGTATTTCCAACTCCAGGGAAAGCTTTCCTTTCAGAGGTGCTAAAACCTGAAGAGTGGGCATTGGTACCTGTTGCTTCTGACAAACACCAACACTTGAAAGGGGCTTTGAATGTCTTGTGGCAGCAATTTGGAAAAGCACCAAGCTGTTGCAGGGGTGACAGGCTGCCCAGCATGGTGGCCTTCAGCAGTGATCCTGCAGCCAAGTGGGGAACACAGGGGGAAGCTCCCACCAAGCCCTCTGAGGGGCAGTGGCCAGGGCTGTGGTTGTGTGCAATGTGTGTTTGGAGGTTTACTGTCTTGCCCCTGCCGGGATGCCAGGAGCCTTCACCCCTCCCAAGGTATTTCAGCTAATTTGTTCGCTGTATGCAAAGTTCAGGAGGCAGGGAAGCCCCAGAGGAATCCACAAAAAAACCCCCAATGATCAGATCTGGCTCAGGGACCTAGAACTGACAGGCTGAGCTTTCATGGCCACATGCAGAACCGTGCAGAGGGAAGGCAGGAAGATTTTCGGATAATGCGGAGCACAGACTCCCCTCTGCAGCAGCCATCTCTGCTGCGTGACTGTTTGAACTGGGAATGAACAACTCTGCAATAAATCAGCTGCAAGACCCAGCCCATACAAGATCTCAGTAGCAAAGGGAGACTCTTCCCTCACCTGAAGGAACAAAATAATGGGCATCCCCCTGCACAGACAGCTCACTTTACCCTGGAGACAGGTAAATGTTGGGTTTGTCTTTGTCCCTGAGGCCAGGAAGCACCCAGCCATGCAGCTGCCAGCACAGCAGGCACTGCTGTCTGCCAGGAGGATGATGGGACCTGGACAGCAGCCCTCTCCCACACATTCACGGGGAGATGTACTCTGAGCAAGCCTCCCCTGCTTACTCTATCTCCATTTCCTGTCACTGAATCAGTGGTGAGCTCCAGAGTCCCCAGACAGCTGCTCAGGAACCCGGGAAGCAGAGTGCCCCAGGCAGCCCCCAGGCCCTGCAGCCAGGGCAACTGCTCACCTTTTTGCCTCCAGTGACAGCTACTTTCTGGAGTTTCCGGTAGCAGTACTTGGCATAGGTGCTAATGGGCAGACCTGGTGGGAAAGAGGAAATGAGCGGTCAGCCCACAGCACCATGCACCCCCTCACTGAAGCCCTTCAGAGAGCTCCAGCACAGTAGCTCGTTCTGGCACAAGCAGCTCCCTCAATGCACAGCCCACTGCAGCTGCCAAAATTTGCATTGAGCACCCTAAAGCCTCCCAGTCCCATGGCAGGCAGTGTCAGTGCAAGCCAGTGCTTGGGCTTGGAAAGATTCATCCATCTCCTAAGTGAAGGCTCATAGCCCTGCACCTCCCAGCCCCACTCCTGCAGATCTCCACCTCTCACACCTGCAGTGTACCTGCCCCATCCTGACTCCACCCATTCAGCATTCACAGCCTGGGCACACACACACGCGCCTGGGTCAGCACAGCCAGGGTTAGGTGCCTCATGGACACAGGGCCAGGTAATTACATCCTGCCAGAACACAGCCACAGAGCACACAGTCAGCCTCCTGTCAGGGAAGGTTTCAGAGTGTTTTAAACCAATTGTTTATTATTCAAGAGCTTTGGTTCCTTTGCTAGTGAGAGAGGAGCAGCGGAGAAAGGTGTGTGGGGACAGAGATGCAGCACCAGCACCAACAGTGACCTCAGGTCACAAGAAGAGGTGTGGGGAGGTGATGGGATCTTATCTTCCCAAAGATGTGCAGAAGGCTGACTTATGTTCCTGCCTGAAGCCTTCTCCAACCCAAGTTTGTACCCTGCAGCTCACGCATGCTCTGTGAGACAAGGAAAATGGGACACACCAAAGCTTGGGAACTGCACCTCAAAAGCTGCTGCCCTCCACAAGACTAGCTGGTCTGCTTGTGCTTGGTTCAGTGAACTCTGAAGGCAAGTGCAGCCACGATTCACAGAGCTAATCCCCCTGTGACACCAAGAGAAATGTTTGCAATGACAGAGCACTGATTGCTGGGACAGTTCTTCCAAAACCATTGGCCTTTTGTTCTTGTTCAAGTAAAACACAAACTGCTCACTGAAAGCAGTGAATAGATCTGCCCTATTTGATTCCCTGCCAGGCCCAAAGCTTGCAGCACAGTTCAAATACTAGTGGCTGTGAAAGTCTACATTCTGGTCAGATGCTGTGCATTTCACATCAGCCTTTCACACACTTTATGGCTTAGATACACTGGTTGGGAGCTTGGAGGTCTTCAAATCCTCTCGGTGTAGAAGGAGCACAAAGTCTTCCCAACAATTCTCAGAGGTGGGAAATGTGTTGTCCTCTCAGTCAGCAGATAAGCCACAGTCCTAGGCTCCTCTCGATGAAACAAGCACCCCCTCCTCCATCAATGTCTCAGAGCTGGAGCAGAGCCTCTCCACACAGCTGGAGCCACGCCAGAGGAGGTACAACAGCATTCCCATCTCCCACAGGCAAAACCAGTTTTAGGAATTTCTCTCTAGGGAATATCTAAAGCAAAATATTCACTGTAAGCAAGAATCCTGCTAATCCTAGGCATGACTTACAGTGGGAATGTCTAAGGATTAGAGGAAACAAACCCAATGAGCTGCCCTGTGATGCTTCACTATGCCAGGTTACAGCTTCTGCTGTCCAATGTGAGACACACCCTGAAGTGAGGTGTCACCCTTCTCAGAGAGGAAGAGAAAGAAGCTGGACTGTGTCTCTGCATCCCAGGAATTATGCAGGAGGCAGCACATTCAAAACTAGTAATAGGAAATATTTTTTCACACTGTAATTAGGCCATGAAACCCATAATCACCCCAAAAGCTTAACAATGTTTGCAAAGGAACTGGTGTCTTGCAGATTCTGCACGGCTGATGCGTGGGCAGCAGTCAGACACATTTGCTTGAAGCCTGTTTTGTACTTTCCCAGGAAGCTCCCTGGTCCTGGGAAAAGCCTAAAACCCACATCCAGCACTTTCTGCAGTGAGGCCTCCTGCTGCCATGACAACCATGCTGCAGCCTCTGACCCAATGGGGCCTGCTGGGGTCACACGTGAAGCTGACCAAATTTGAAGCAACTAAAAAATAAACTCGCTGCATGCACAAGAGGATGAAGGAGTTACTGCCCACGGCCAAAAAAAGAGGCAGGAGACCTGAGAAACAGGGTGAGCAGCACTCACCCTGGTGGGCACAGACCAATGGCTCCCATGCAGCCTCCCTGCTCCAGAGTAGAAGCCATCTGCCCCAACACAAGTGCTCCTGGTTCCAGGGCATGTGCAGAATGGGCTGGGCAACATGGAGAGAGAGACATGGAGAGGCCGGGAGAAACACACTGAGCTGCAGGAAGGAACATGAGGGAGAGGAGCAGAATTTAGCTTTAGCCTCAGCTTTTTCCAAACCAGCAACCTGTCCCAACCATCTGCTGCTTTTAGAACGCTCAGCTAGAGACTGACTCCTAGCACTGAGCTCATCATGCACGCTGACATCTCCCAACATGTGGGCCAGGTACTCTCTCCACAGCCCAGCTCCTGACTCTTGGTGCAGGGCCAGGTAGTTTCATCTGCACCACCTGGAAAGGGCTAATCCTGAAGGCAATTCCACTTCTGTGAGCACATGAAGAATCTGAGAAATCCAAGATGATCTCTTACTCCCTTCGGTACCACGGTAGCCTCAGGAGCTCAGGAACAGATGACTACTAACAGCCCACACAGTGAAAAATAGTTTTCAAAGGAAAATATTTCTCCAGCCTATGTGCCAGCCTATATGCCAGCCTAGGAACACATGTGGACAGCATCTTAAAGAACCTCTCCTTTCAGGAAAAGTTAAAATCCAGACAGGACACATGCAGGAACATACCTTCTGGAACAGACTTGAACGCTTTCCTGCCAAAAAATGTCTTAAAAATGCAGCAAACAGTGTGGATTCAGGACCTGGCCATGGGATATGTATTTTAGCTGAGAACAGCTAGAGAAACTGTTGTCTGGATATTTCTCCGATTTACCACAGCCTCTTGGATCTCAGCCTGGCACAGCCAGAGCAGGCTCTCAGACCAGGATCCCATCTCACTGCACTCTATAGCACAGGGATGGGTGCTCCTGAGCAGCTCAGCTGGGCTTGGCACCAGCAGTGCTGCTCTCCTGGCTTAGATCTGCCCAAGCACCCCCCCATTTTACAGCACTGCTTTAGCTCCTCTTTCTTACACCACCAGTGCTTCCTTCTACATCCCAACAATGCTTCTCGATCACCATTCCCTATATGGGAAATGCCATGCTCATCAGCCAGACAAGCCAGCAGCCTGCACCTGTCACCAAGATAAAAAACAGATACAGGATGTCTGAAAAATGAGTACCCCCTTCAAGAAAGTCCCAGCTAACAGCAGGTGGGCAATACCCTAAGGCAGGTGTACCTGGACCATTAAGCCTCAACAGATACACTTCCCTTCTTTGAATTTGTCCCATTTCTTCCTAAACCTCTTTATGCTCTGAACCCGCATCCCACCCTGCTTTGCTGACCCTTTGGGATTTCATTCTGTGCTTCAGGACAGAGCATTCCCAAGCCTGCTGCCCAACATCAAAACCAGGCAGCTTTCAGTTCTGCTGCTCTGGCACACGGTGAGAAATTTTCTTCTTGCTTTCCCCAGGTAACCTTAAGTTTCTTTTGTCCCGTTGACATTCTCCCCTCTTCCCTCCTCCAGGTCCAGCTCGCATGCCACCTTCCCTGCCACACTCATCAGCCTTGGGGGGACCCTGGGCAGGACATACAGAGTGGGCACTGCACAACTACAGCCAAGTGCCACTTTGCTCTCTGTCCCTTTCCTAGAAGCTCCTGATCCTTCTTTTGGTTTCTGACCACTTCCCAGCAACATGTATGTGTTTCTGGAAATTCATATATGAACTGAAAATGTCTTTCCCTCCTCAAAACAGCTCAACTGGGGCCTCCCCCTGCACTTGCAGTCAGGGACCTCTCCCCCATGTAAAAAACTTTGCTTTTGGTGACACAATATTCTCTGCTGCTTGATCAGTCTGTTTGTCACCCTTGCCAGATCCCTCTGCACCTTTCATTTTTATAGTCCTGAATAATTTTGTATCAACACTGAGCTGTCAGCTCATGATTTGTCTCCTTGTATAAACCCAAAGACCAGCTTACATTCCTGTGGGATCACCAGACAATCCTCCTGAAAACACAGCATTTATTCCTACCCATTATTCTTCTGCCTTTCAACACGTTATGGATGCATGAAAAGACCTTGCACCACATTCGTATTTCATTTACTCCCAGAGAATTAAGCTAGAAGATGAAGATTGCAGAGGTTAAGTATGGGAAACTTCAGAATTCTTTCTTTGGGTGTATGTCAGATGGTAAATGTTTACTCACCTATCAGCTTCTGGACTGAAGGGAGTATGTGTGCATGGATGGGGAATCATTGCTTCAACTCAACTTTTCACTGAAAGACTTACATAGATGCCTACTTATTTTCTATCCAGTTCTGACTGAAGTCAGTACATTTGATTTCCTTACGGATTTCTCTGCTAAACTGCTGCTACAGCATCCATAAGCATCCTTATATTTCAGAGCCACTAAGAAACTTCTCACAACAGCCTTGCAGCTTCAGGGAGCTGCATCCTACCCACCCCTCACACATCTGGCAAGCAGGGCTGGTCAAACAGAAGTAGGTGTTCCAGGGAAAAACTTGACCTTTCCAGCCAGCAGCAGATAGAACCTGGCAGGTTCCTGCAAGATTTCCCCTTACTTCAGGTGCAATTCTGAGGTCAGTCTCCAGGAAAAGTCCTCAGAGTTATCAGTCACTGCAAAAAAGCTGTTTTGAGCAAGCTGCCAGCCCTGCTGCCTCCTCCACTGAACCCCTGCAGAACAACTCAAAGCCTGGTCCCTGCCAGAGCAGCCTCCTGGGCCAGAAGGCAGACAGGCTCCAGCAAAGGACAAGAGGAAACAGCCTCAAGCTGTGCCAGGGGATATTTAGACTGGATACAAGAGAAAATTCCTTCTTTGCAAGACATTGGAACACAGGCTGCCCAGGGCAGCGGTGGAAGCTCCATCCCTGGAAGTATTAAAAAAACGTATGGATATGGCACTTGGGGACATGGTTTAGTGGTGGCATTAGCAGTGTTGTGGGAACAGTGGGTCTCGATTACTTGAGAGGACTTTTCCAACCTTAATGATTCTGCAATTCTATGAAAGGGAACAGTGTGTGTGACCTGTCAGCAGAGCCCCAGCTGAAGCCACACAGGCACAGCTGACTTTCAAGTGCTTCGTTATGGAAACTTTATAAAAAAGTTATTCTGGCATGCCTTTTTCATAACATTTCCTATATATATTAAAAAAAATGTATCAGAGGCAACACAGAAAATCCCGAGTTAGAAGGGACCTGAGTTAGAAGGAGTCCAACTGCTGATGTTTGGTTTTGGTTTCTTAAATTTCAAATTCAATGTTTGTTTTTAGGTAAAAACACATCTGTATTCCTAAGCACACCTCCAGCACCCACAATTTAGACATGCAATTGCGCAGAACAGCCTGCTCAGCCCACAGGCAGCATGCCCTGCACAGAACAATCTCCATGGAGTTGTCCCATAAAGATGTCTAAGTCCCTCTGAGCACAAGCAAAATGAATTTTCAAAGGCCCAGAATGGCCTGAACTCTCCTGGGACTTAACAGGAAAGAAACAACACATATCCCTACCAGAAATATAATCCTTCTGTGCAACTCCAGGTCTCTCTGCTCTTAATCCCACCAGAGACAGAAACAATGAGCACTGTTAGTGCAGCAGCTTCAACCCAGGGCTGTCCTCAGCCCCTGCCCTGACTTGCAGCTGCCTCGTGGCACAGGGTGACACAGCAATGACACAGGGAAGCCACCACAGGGAGCAGCTGCCTGCTGGTGTCAGGGAGGGCTCAGGAATGCAGGAAGCTGGACTCCAGCTCTCATAGATTAAAAACACTGAAACCACTCGATATAAACTGCTGCCTGAGAGGAATTCACAGGGTTAACTCAAGTTTCCTGAAAGCAATATAAAAAATATTGAATGGACTTTGTCTAGCAAGACTTTAGCCAGATAAAGTGCTCTCCTGCAGCCAGCAGTTGAACTGAGTCCAGAAGAATGCATGAGCTCTTGTTCACTCCGCACAGATGCCAGGGCAAGCCCTGGGCTGCAGTGCTCAGAAAGTGTAGGCAAGGGAAGCCAGTTCTGGAGAGAAAAAAAGGTAGTGTCCTTTGCCAGGTACCAGCACCCTCCCTGAAGAGCCTCAGGTTAGGCAGATTTACAAAATCCATTAATACAACTGAGACGAGTTCTTGTCAACACACTGGTTCATATGGCTTCTAGCACCAGAATATGCCCTAGGAAACTCCGTGGCATGCACAGATCAGTTGAATTACAGCCCCAGGTCTACATCCAAATTAAAATCCCTCACACAACTCACACAACTGTGACTGAAAGGGCCCCCACCTGTCCAAAATGCGGCCCACCCGCACTGCTGATCCATGCTGTGGTCTAACCTTGCACACCAGCCCCCCACCAGATAAATTTTCCCAAATCCATGTCTTTGTTCTTAAAGAAATGGTCTGATTTTCAGCAAAGCTCAGCATTGCTGCCTGTCTGCAGTCAGTGCAGACCTCTCTTGGCTCCCTGTGCCTCTCCTTACCTTCATCCTCTGTGTTTTGTTTCCTCTTTTTCCTGGATTTTGTGATCTTCTTGTTTTTCAGATCCACAAGCTCCTTGATGCGCTGGGCAACTGAAAATTCAGAAGAGGGTCTGGATTAATAATGGGGTATACTAAAATACCAAAGCCCAGAACTGCCCTTAGATGTGGCAGCCAGATTGACTCCAGCACAAGAAGCTCTGCCTGGGGAAAGGTCCTGCCTAACCCACAGCCAGCTTCCAATGAATCTGAATGGGGGGCCCAAAACATCACTCAGCTTCTCCAAATGGCCAAACAGTTGAAAAGTTCATACCTAAATAAACTTGCTGCCTAAATACCAGCAAAAGAACCATCTTCTCAATAGCTCAGAGTACTCCTCCTTGCTGCCTGCATTCTGGGCCAAGCACAGCTGGAGGGAATGGTTTTGGACAGAAGTGACAAGGGTTTAGGATCTTCATAAAACCCAAACCAGTGCTGCACACCTGGCAGCTCAGGGAAGGAAACCCACATTAAGGCTACAGTCACAAAACCAGAAGGCAAATATCGCCAGTGTAGTACTCGCCCCTTGGTCCGACCTCTGCTGCCACACTCACGAGCAGTGGCAGGGGGTGCTGAGGCAGAACTTGTGTAGCCACCCTGGAGACTTGGGGGGCTTCAAACACAGCTTGAAGTCCCCAGAGATCAAGTGGAAAATAGGTGCTCTGGTTTCTGGCCTGAGATTGGACAAGACACAGTGAGTGTGGCTGAAATTGTGACAAATCAGCCAATAAATACCAGTTAATACTCTCCAGGCTGGCACTTGGCTTTTTTTTCTTTTTTTTCCCCTCCTCCACAGGATGCTATAGCAATTTAAAATTGGGGTAATAACAGAATATAATCTGGGTTGGTCCCCAGACTTCTGAAAGACAGATAAATTGCATCTCTTCACGCTAAAAGCCTGCATTCTTCAGGATCCCTGAACAGCCAAGGTCTGCTTTCAGTGTTTGCAATGGCTCCCCTAAAAGTTAAATATTAACAATCCCTTTTTTTTTTTTTGCCTGCTTCATGGAACTTAGAAGTAAATTAAGTCATCAGAGAACCCAGAAGAGCTCTGCCTTTGGTGGGTTGATACCAGCCCATTTCAGTGCTGATGGGTGAGGCGAGCACAGTCTGCGGCTCGCGTTTCTTTGCCAGACACAAGCTGGTGGCAGCTTCCTCCCACCAAGGAAAGGTGAACACAGCCAACACACTGTGCTCTCCCTGACAGAGCCCACAGCACTAGCTGGGGACTACCTGTACTTTTAAAACCCAGACAACCCTGACTACGTGGCACAACCCACCAAGATGCTGTTGCGTACAGAGGGGGTGCATGAGACACTTACTGTTTTCATCACTGTCAAGGTGGCGATAAATGTAACCTTCCAGGTAAGACTGAAATTTCGGTGATGGGGAGAAAAAGGCCAGACTGATGGCCATCAGTTCCCAGCCCCATGCCAGGCTTCGGTAGCACATGTTATCTGTTGTCTGCCGGATCAGCTGTATGTAGAGCTCATCCCGTAACCCTTGCATGCTCCAGCACTTGGTGACCGTGACCAATGCCACGTGATTGCGGTCCATGCGAGTCTGACGATCTCCCATGTAGCTCTGCACCAGTTTGAACATCTCACACGCCTCTTTTTTGATGGTGCGGTTGCTGGTGATGAGCATTGGCTTTTTGATGGAGCCGCCATTCCAGGACAGCATGTTGGAGATGGAGATCCTTCGGCGGAAGATGCCCTGCGTGTGCATGTTCAGGTTTTTGGAAGCCCAGTCTGCCATGCTGCTCTGGGAGATGGGCTTCCGTAGAGTGCTGTAAGGGAAATGGCATCCCACACAGCCACCACGCTGGCTGCTGCCCTCCTGCTTGGGCTCCAACTCTATGGTCTCGGGCTGCAAAGGAGAACAGACATGTTAAAAGCAGCTTAGGTGACTCCTTATCCAGCTAGGAAAATTATCCACAGTGAGAGCGGAAGCTACCAGCAACTGCACAGTGGTGAGTCTGTGCAAACATGACTTGGTGTAGAATTGGTGGATTACTCTTGCAGTTGTGCAAGAGCCTGGCTGGCACAGCCACACGCTAATGCTGTTCCTAACGGAAGTGCTGGGACATGGAGCAACAGGGCTGAGTGTCCCAGCTGTCACAGAGTTCACAGGGACAGCCCAGGCAGGAGCTGAGCTGATTTTCAGAGCAGCAGCACAACTCTGTGGCACCAAGCACACACTGAGGAACCAAGTGTCTCTGCACTCCTCACCCCTCAGCTCCTATGGAGCTCCAGGAGCACAGGAGGAAGGGGGGACACTGATCTACAGTTAACCCCAAAATACACATTAGTTCGTAGAAGTTTAGAGCAAGTCAGTGTTTCCTTGTTAGTATAGAGGAACTCCTGAATTCTTGAGAGAGGCTTCTGCAGTCTAAGCTTTCCCTATCTCACATCCCACATGTCCCTGCATGTGGATGATGGGATTAGCACACATCACATTCCACCTCTTATTGCCAGTCTGGGGCACAATAATTTCTCCTGTTTTTTTTACTTTGTTCTTTTTATCCCTTGAGTTACTCCTCTACCTTCTCACCCTCTCTGAATTCACTCAACACACTGAATAAAAATCCCTGCCTGCAGTTCTCTGCCATCTGCACATCCTCGGTCTCCTTCAAACCACCTTCTCCGCCTGGAGCTGGTTTTCGTCCTATCACCCCATCTGCTCCTTCCACATGTTCCTTCTGAGAAGTCACCTCCTCATACTCTCTCAAGGTTCATGAGGCTTCAGATTCTCTCCTCTGCTCTCTCTGAGGTTTCTCTCTCACATCTCTTTCACACAACTCCCTGGCTGTTATATTTGTATTGACAGTACACAGCCACTTCTGCTTAGCCTGTCCCAGAACTTCTGCCCACCCTCCTCCAATGATGAGTTTCCTTGTCTCCCGATTTTCCTCTCTATCATGCAAGCCCAGCACAGGACATCATTGCTCACTCAAGCCCCTTGATGCCATTTTTAGGTGAGGCAGCAATTTTGCTGCCATATTTTCTGCAACTTCCTCCCCTCCTTACTTGGACTCTGAGTATTTCTGTGAATACTTTTTTTAGACTCTTTTTGCCTTTACCACAACATCCATCTCCTTACATCTTCCGCTTCTCCATATTACCACATATGAATTATTTTTCTTCACTTTCAAGGCCATTCACAGCCTATTCCCAACCCACCATCTCTTGTGCATAATCAAGACATCAAGTTTCAGCTCCCCCTGTCAATGCAACAAGGTGTAACACAGCCAGCAGACTGGAGAGCAGTTTCCTACCAAGTCCAAAGAGGCTGTGAAATGAAATTGCTGAACTAACATGGAAGTAACTGAAGTAACATGTAAGTCATGTAAACTTGATGTGTCTCTGTGCCTGAAAAATGGGAAATGTGGGAACATGATACCAGTTTTCCAAACAGTTTCAGATGAAAGCAAGGCACTTATTGATCCAAAACGGCAATAAAGAGAACACATACAGACAAATCTGACAGAGTGGAGAGGTGTCAGCCTGGCTTTCAAAGAAAAGTTACACCTCATAGGTCTGCTGGAGCAATCTGGAATAGTCAAGGAGGGTTACCCATAAAGACATGAGTGACAGTAACATGCTCAGGCAAGCACATTTACCCAAATAACAGAGCAGAGCTACCCACATTGCTGAGGGCTTGCTGGACATGAGCCCCACCCCACAATTCTCTCTCCTTTCAAACCACTGGCCTGAAATAGGGTTTCCACCTACAAAGCTGTGAAGCTTTGTGACCTGTCTGCTATTCTGCAGGAACAGACGTGTTTTGCCTGGAGCACACCCCTGGAACTAAATCCCCCCAGGAGCAGGCTCTGCATGAGTCCAGCAAAGTCTAGCAAAAAAAAAAATTAACACGGCACGGATGGGGAGGTACCTGTGAGGAGTGGCGTGTAGCACCCGATGAAGCCAAGCTTGTCTGGCTGGTCACGTTCTTTTCTAAAGAATCTATTTTCTCAAAAGTTCTCTTCTGCCTCATTGTGTCCTGTGGAGCAGCCACACTGCTGGGAAAGCCTTCCCTAATCTCCAGGTCCTGTCTGTACAGAGACCTGTTGCTGGCTGAGACATCATCCCTGGAGCTCCGGCTGATGCATTTTTTCAAGGGGTCAGACTGAAACCTGACCTTGCTGCTGTCTGCTGGGACACTGCTCTCCAGGCTCTCAGCATCCAGGCTGGCTTTGCTTCCCCTGCAAGCTGCTGACCTGCCCACCACAGCACGCATCTCAGCGATCACTTTATCATTCAGAGCTGTGAGCTCACTGCTGCTGCCCACAGAGCCCGGTCTTGCTTGACCTGTTCCTTGCCTCCTTCCTTTCCTTTTTCTCAAGCTTGGAGAGGGGCCAGTTGAATAACCAGAATCCTGATGGCTTATACCGGTTGGGTACTCCTGAGTCTGCAGGCTGTTTTGCCGACTGTGGTGGAGTTCCATGTTCTTGAGGACATTGGCTTCCAAGATCCTCCAAGACTGCTTGAAGCTGTCCTTTGAAGCAAGCTGACCAGGCAGTTTAGTGGAGGCATCAGTTGTTGCAGCAGAAGAGTGGGAGAGTTTGGCAGATTGGTCAACATTGACCATATGTTTTATGTATTCTCTGCCAGCTGGGCTGTATTCAGTGGAAGAGGGATTTCTTGCATGCTTCTTTGCAGCTTGTTGTTGTTGCATACTGGGATGCTGCAATAATTTGGTTGGTTGCAGCTGCTTTTTTAAGCTATTGCTTGGTGACCTCGGTGGAGACATCCCACTCACACCAATGCTTTCAGTGTCCATATCTACTGGTGGCTCGTCATAAATTGGTGACTCTAAAGATGGCTCATCGTATATAGGCGCAGGAGAGGCATACGTGGGGGATGCAGGTTGGGGGGTTCCTGTCCGGCTCCTTGGAGGTGTTTGAGAAGTAGGACCATTCATCAGCACCAGGCAAAACCCACCACTCTCTGTCTTTTTGATCTGCATAGACTGCTTCGTTTCTCCAGCAGGCATTTGCTTTGTGGCTCCAGGGCTCTGGGACGTGGATTGAGGCTGAGCACATATAGCCGGCTTGGGAAGAGATTTTGGGCTGCTGGACTTTGGAGCATCCTGCAGCTGAAGTGAACTGTTTGAAAAGCTCTGTATCTGCCTCAAACTGTTCACTTTGACCAACATGGCTGCTTTTGTGCCTGGCAGAGGCTGCCAGTGGGTAGGAGTCTCCCTAAAAGAAGAAAGATATAAGTACACACAATTATTGAAGAATTATCTTTACTGAAGTACCTTCTGTGTCTACCCAAATACCAAATTGTTAGTCTCAAAGTGCCTGAAGATTCCCCAACCAGTTATATCAGCAAGTTATTTTTTCCTGGAGATCCCCCTTGCTGAAACAGAAAAACACTGTTGTTACACACATAATAAATTTCTAAGTCACAAAGAGCAGAACAACGAGATGAAACAAGTTCATGATACCATATAATAATATAATAATCTGTCTGGTATCAGCAGTACTGATATAGGACACAACCTGTGCTTCTCAAGGCTCAGCAGATAGCATGGCACCCAGAACAACCAGCTGAACACCAGCAAGTTATTCTGGAACAGTCAAGCATTAAATTGGAAAATAATCCCAAGTACCTGCCTTCAGATTATCCAACTATGATGACAGTCCTTCCAGATCATGCTATTTTTTAAATTAAAGTTTCCAGATGTGTATTTCTCTTTTGGAAAAACCTATGAGGTCTATGGGAGGTATATGGCAGTGGCTGTCCTCTGCTCACAGCTTACATTGCAACACAACCTGCCAAGCCCCCACCCAATTTTGTCCAGATGCTCTCAGATCTGGTTCCCTTGGCCACACCGACTGGCTCTGCTCAGCTCTCATGGCTGTGAAACCCTCCTCTGCTGGGAATATCCTCTGACCCGTGGTGGTACTCAGGATCCACCACAACCCAACGTGCCTGCTGCAACACACCAGCTCCCAGGGTACATTCCACAGTGTAACAACAACAACAACAACAACCTGCTGTCAGGCTGTGGCCACAGCCAGCCTGTGTTTGTGAGCTCTGAGGAAAGGGGAATGGAAAGGATATTAAACCAGCTGAGCTTCCAGGTTTTCCAAGGCATCACAGTCCCCAGGAAGGTTCACTTGAATCTGACCCTGTATTGTGCCCTACCTCCATGTATCTGCTACCAGCCATCACTGGGTAAGACCTGAGGGCATACTGTATGTGTCGCATCTGAGACAGGAGATGTTCCCCTAACACCTTCAAGAGCTATTTTGCTCTGTTTGCACCTTGACCTTGCTCCCCACTCTACACTGCTGACCTGTCCCCTATGGCCTCTGTGCTGGCAGACACACCCACCTCTGCTGCATGTCCAGAGATGCCTCCCACCAATGTTTGGCCCTCTTATCCATTTCTGCCAAACCCCAAGATATCTGGACACCCCAGCCCTCTTGCTCTCTGCTCATGCTCTCCAGAGCCCTTTCACCTAGCCAGGTCCCAGCCTCCTCCTTCAGCACGGTTTCCCTGGGGTGTTCTGCCTGTCCTTCCCCCATGGTTATCCTGCCAGTACATCTGCACACCCCCTGCTCTCCCCACACTGCAGCCCAACAGGACACACCTGCCCCACATCACCATGTGCATTCTATTACACCTGCTCCACTCTGGTCACCCTGCCCACATCCTCTGTCCCCACACCTAATGTCTCAGATCTTTTCCCAGCCACTGCCCTCTTAAGGAGGTGGCACGCTCCTTCCCCATCCACTGCTTACTGTATTTTTGGCAAAACATGCTCTCTGTTGGCAATGCGTCACTGTGAATCCCACCTCAACACAACGGCACTGGGAGTGGCATGGGCGAGGCTGGCACTGCCCTGCCATGGGTGCAGTGCCTGACCCCTGGCCAGGGTCCAAAGGCCTCACCACACTCTGATCACACTTGCCTTTGAAGGGCTGGCTCCCTTCCCACAACAGAGTCCATGTAGCTCTCTTGTGCAACTACCCAGGTGTGACCAGAGAAGGTTGAGAAAGGACTGCCATCCTCTGCTTTGTACCCTGGGGTCCCCTCTTGCTCTGGGACCTCCTAAGTATCTCCTACTGAGGCACAGAGGACTTTATTTTAAGGGAGCTCATGACACTACTTCAGGATGGTGATGCCACTGCCATGAGGAAGACCTGTGTCCCAGCCTCCACCTTCCTTCTGTTCACAGCATTGCAGCCTAGTGCTGACCTGAGCCCTATGCCAAGAGCAGCTTGGGAAACACTGACGAATTTGGGATAGGCCTCTCTACATCTGCCCAAACCACCATCAAGCACAACCCCTGCTCTCCCACTCCTGTTAGCCCTCAGTGGCTTGTCCTCCACATGCTTCTTCCTAAGGCAGGGGTTGGGCACCAACAGTGCCAGGTGAGGACGCACACAGGGAACCACCAGCAATAACAGCAGGCTGAGGATGGCGTTCATGAGGACACCCAGCTCCACAGGTATCCCTCCCTGGGGGACACAGGGCCTGCTCTTTGCATCCTGATGCCCCTTGCAACAGTGCATCTCTCCTGTGCATGGCCAAGCCCCAGTCTCAATCCCAAGCTCTGCTGAAAACCTGGCTCTTCCTCGAAGAGTACCTGGAATAACAGGAAAAACCAGAACAGCAACAATTGGTAGACTTTTAAATGAGGATTTCTGACACCCCCATGGCTGTACCAATGGCTCGTTTCACGGCACAGAAGAGACTGGCAAAGAGCAAGCAGGCCAGAGCCATGCACAGGCTCCCAACTCAGCAGGCAGGCCACAAGTGTGTGACTGGGACATATTTTAGCTCAACCCTACAGCCAGAGCATCATTGCATCTGGATCTGTAGGGCTGCAGGGTAGCAAAGCGATAGCCCTGAGCTGCAGATGTGTCCCCCTGCCTTACAAGACCTCCAACTACGGCAGGGCTAGAAAATAACCCTGTGCTCTGTGGAAAGGTGCTGGATCCCCACATCCCACAATCCACCTCCTGAAGTTTCTCCTCTCCCTGACTCACAGCATTGCAGGCCCAGCCAGCTTGGCACAGCTGAACCATCCACTTGGCCAAAGCCTGGCAGACCTGCCTCAGCCAGGCACAGCATGGCCAGACTTGTGCCCCCCATGCAGGCTCATCATGTGCTGGTACTGTCTGGCATCAGGAAATCAAACCCCCAGGGATTCGGAGCAGCAGGAAGCTCTGCCACCTCCTCCCTCAGTTCTGAGCCACAGGGAAGAGCCCCTCCCTGTCCACACAGCAGGCACTGGCACCACCTCCTGCCCCATCTGTCTCAATTCACACCCACACAGCAGCACTGGGCAGTGCTCCAGTTGGTCCCTGCTCAGGTGTGGGTCTGGGCACCTGCAGAGCACCACCAACTTGCCCACCAGAGATGGGTTCCTGCTCCAGCATGGCATTATAACTTTAGGGCCCTGTGGGACCTCAACTGGCAACAACCTCTGCCCCTGCATCTGTGAGAAAGAGTACAGCCCAGATTTTAGTCCTCAGATAAGTGATGAGGGATTTGATCTGAAAAAGAAAAGAGGATACTGTGCTCATGGCCTCCTGCAGAGGCAAGCTGCCTACCTGTGAGCCCCTGTCAGCTGGAGGGCAAAAGGCATTCCAAAGCACAACAGCTGCTCACTGCCCAGAGTCCCTCCACCAGGGTGCAAGGAAGCCATCCCTCACCTTGGGCCTGCCCAGGACAGGAAGATGTGCTGGGCCTTTAGCACAGACTTGGCTGCATGGGTGGGACAAGACGGAGAGTGGCAGGAGCTCTGCACTGGCACAGGGCTCTCTCTGCCCCTGCCCTGAGCCCAGCTGGCAGGACAGCAGGACAGCAAGACAAGCTGGACAGACAGCCACAGCAAGGCAACGAACAAAGAGCAAGCCTCCCCACTGCAGGATTTTGGCACTTGCAGTCTGTGCCCCAACATGTTCCCTCCTTCAGGCCTAGGTCAAAGCACACACTGGGACCCAGCCTGCCCCAGACCGCTGCGAACCCCTGGAGCCGGCAGAGCCCAGCACCAAGGGCACCCACTGACACGGCTTTTTTTTGAGGAAAAGCACAAACACGTGGGATTGCCACAGCTGTGGACACTGGTAAGAGGCCAAGCACCTAGGTGCCCTGCAGGGGCCAGAGGAAACCAGGAAGCTGTGCCACTCCCATGTCACTGAGGGCCACCATGCTCCCCTACCCAGGAACGTGATGGAGAAAGGAAACTTCTAAATGCATGCTGTACCCCACCTCGCCTCTCAGTTTCATCGTGGACACATCATGACATCTCCAGCCTCCCTGGCTGCAAGAGATGAGAGCAAAGAAGCACCATCACAGAAAAGACAAGGCTCTCTTGAAAAGACCATTTCCACAGCCATGAACGATCCCTTGGGGCCATGTCTGGATACAGCTTCCTGCAACTCCATCCCCAGGCTGCTGGAAAGACCAAGCAGAGGATAACAGGGACTTCCCAGTATGGAGAAAGATTCAGTCTTGTCCTTCTGAATGGTGAAAGCCATGACAAAAAGCAAAGCCAATGGTAGAGAAGTGTCCCAATGCAGCCTCTCAGCCAAGCTCTTCAGCCACCAGCAGCAGAGACCCTGATGAATCCCCTGGGACTGTTCCTGTGAGGAATGCTTTCAAGTAGTTCCAATATAAAGGCCTCAACTTGGCACTGGTTTTCCCAGCCTGCACCCAGCTCCAGCAGGCTCAGCATATCCAGTAGCTCTTCTCAGGCTCCAGATCTCCACTGTTTGTTTTTCTCCCTCCCAGAAGCCTGGAGAAAAGGCCCTGCACCTTAGCTCTGCCTTTTCTAGTAGTTGTTTTCCTGGTGCTGTGACAAAGGTGAGTGAAGAGGGATGTTTGTATTCCAGCAGCACTGCTGCTCTGCCCCCAATTCCACACTGGAGGCAGGGATACAACCTGCCCAAACCAAAAATTCTGCAGACATGTGCAAAGAACATTGTGTTTGCATATCCTACCCCAAGGCCAACTGCACAAGAAGGAAACAAACCTGTATTAGGGATTCTGATGGTCTTTCTTGCTTGATTATGAAAACTTCATAGTGGCATTACTTACATTGTGCCTTGAGAGACATGAGCCCATGACAAGACAAACCAGACTTGGAAGAGGCAGAGGTATTCTTACAGCCACCTTCTCATCACACATTCCCTCTCACTCCTCTTCCAGCACATATTCCTGGCACTGTAAGACCAAACCCCTGCTCCTTCCCAGTCAAGGATGCTGAGCCATGGGAAAGGTGGGTGAGGAGGGGATAGGCAGCACAACCTGCTGCCCACACAGAAAGGACCCCCACCTTCCTCTTCTGGGGGACAGGATGTTCCTAGGGAAGGTGGCTTGTGGAGGATTTTAAGAAATCCTGTTATTGCAAAGAGAACCTCAGAAACAGCACTCTGAAACTCCCAGTGCCGACCCTGGGAGAAACAGAGGAAGAGGAGGAAAGGGGCTGGGGACAGCAGAGCCTCCTCACAGTCCTGACTCCTCACAGTCCTCACAGTCCTGCAGTGTGCTGAAATGCTGCAGACCAGTGCACAGGCTCCACTTCCAGCAAGACTGCCTTCTTTAGGCCTTGGCCCTCTGCCAAGCCGTTTCTCACCCATTACCTTGGAGTTCCAGCAAACCTCAGCATGGCTGCAGTGGCTCAGAGGACACTTCCAAAATGCTGCATTCAGCCCGAGGCTGGTCTCACAGTCCCCAAGGGAACATGTCCATCTTCTGCAGAGCTTTTCAGTGTGTGAAAGGATAATTTGGCCATCACTTACCCTGAAGAGAGTTCATCTTGCTTCCTAATAGGATTGCAAGAGCTCAGGAAGGGTCTGGAGCTGTGAGGCAAGCGCTGCTTGCTGTCCTTCTCCAGCAAGGGAGAAGCAGAGTCAGCACTGGGCCCGGCAGCCCCAGGAAGCACAGCTGAAAAACAACACGGGAACAAGAGCATGGGCAGAGGAGCTTCCCCAGGAGGCTCCAGAGATGGTCAATGGCAACAGTGTCTCACCCTGCTGCAAGAAGCTGCCATTTCCCTCGGGGGTTGACCCTCCTGCACTGCCGGGGGAGGCCAAAGGCCGATGTCTAGAGAAGGCTGCTCCAAGCCACTGCGAGAGCTGGAAGAGCAGCAGCAAGCTGTGGGGCAGTGAGGGAGGGGTACCATGGGCATGGAGACAGAGGGGACACGCAGCAAGCTTTGGGGAGCTTCTCTGTTCTTCTCGAGGCTGCTGAGGGTTTGGCAGCACTAAGATGTGGCAGGGGACACAGTGGCAGTGCTGATAGAAGGCACAAGAGAGGAAAGGTGGTAAAAACCAGTTTACTAAAAGAATAAAAACCTCGACCATGAAGTGTAACTAAAAAAAGGATGAAATCCCTTCCCTCAGATCTTTGTGGCATGGGCTTGCAGGAGGCCCCTCTGCTGGCCTCTCCATCTATCACAGGATGACAAACATGAAGGAAAGAAAAACACTATTTTTTGTGCTGGCATTAAGAGACAAAAGCAAAACCGTCTTGGGTGCAGGTAGCTATAAAGATGTCAAATGCTACCAGCAGCACTCAATGTGTTCACCCTCTGTTTACGCAGCTGTATCTCTCCCGAGCAGAGGAGGACATGCTTGAGGTTGTCTTTAGAGAACAACACAGACAACAGAGCTGAAAAGTTCAGTGTGCTTATGCTGTTAGCATACCAGACACCCCAGCAATGGCATTAGATCCCACTTGAGAGCATTTGCTTCCAGCTCAGCTCTGTGCTCCCCATGTTACAAGATAGCAAAAGGCAAGAAATCTTTCCTTGGGTGTCACACTCAGGTAGGGAAATCAAATTCTGCACCATAACCAGATACACAACCCTTGCTTACACAGCAGAAGACACATGACAGACGTGCAAGGAAACAGTGCCCAGTCTCCTGCTTCCAAGAAAGCACATTTCCCAGACAAATACTGTCAGCTTACTGGTATGAGCCTTGTAATCTGCCAGAGCCTTACATATCCAAGCAGCCTGTTAGCTCCCAAGCAAGCTGCCACTCATGCCTTTCTCAGCAGTTGCCTTTCAATTCATTGCAGGCTCAAGGTGCCCCAAGATTGCTGCAGAAACCTGAGCTAGGCATCGAACAAGGGAGGACTCCTTCCCATTTCCCTTCCTTGCAGGAGAATCAGCAGTGATGGTGATGCTGCCCTGGCTGGCAAGGAAAGATATAGCAAACCCCTGCCCATGTTGCATCACCCCCCTTCCCTCTATAGGAGGGGACCTGTGTGGGTTCTTCCCTACCAAGAGGGCTGGAGAACTGAGGGATGGGTCATAACTGGCATCGCTTTTTCCTTGCGGCACAGCAACTCCCCATACGAAGGTAGAGGAGGCCATGTTCCCTCCTGAGAAACTGAGTCAGTGTCCTGGTTGCAGAAAGGGCCAGAGCTTAGTGCTGCTGTTACTCTATACCATGCACATCATGGCTGGGGCTGTGGTTTCAGCAGGGAAGGCCAGGCACCCCACCCGAAGTGTGCCATTTTGCCTCTCTCTCCAGCGGAGGGACTCGACCCCTGCGGGACTTGGTCCCTTTGCTCCCCTGCTGGTTCCCCTCGGTTCCCCTCCCGTTTTCTCGGTACACGACTACAGGATTCAGTGTTGAAAGGAACAGCGGTGAAAACACAAATTGATCGCAGTGCTGAACCACCAGCGCTGGCAGGGAGGCCACTGGCAGGGAACCATCCAGCAGCGGGAGTGACCCCAGCTCCACTGAGCCTGTCAAGCCAAGCAGAAAGGAGGCCTGCCAGCCCAGCCAAACCCAGCCGAAAGCAGCGCAGCTGAGCAGTGGGACAAAAAAGCAGCAGTGACCTGCGGGGTTGACCTCTAGCACAGCGGAGTGGTAGAAATGGTGGCACAGGCACCTGTGTGGAACTGAGCCCACTGACAGCTGCACGTGACCCTACTCGGACGATCCAGCTTTCTGGGGATTTGTTGTCACTGGTTTTTGCAGTTTCTGGGTGGGGGTGATAAACATTAGTCACAGAAGTTCTCCCACCATCATGCCTTTGATCCCAGTGGCCACATCGGCAGCACACGAACGGCTGCCACACTGCCTCTGTCTGGGTAAGTCATGCAGATGTAGCTGACAAGGGGCATCTGCCATCTCAGTATTGTTCCCAGTGGTGAACAACTTTCTGTGGGCAAAACACCTCCACTTTTTGTATACTATTGCTATTAACATTGCTGTTGTTATTGTGCCTTATTCCACTGCTTTGTGCTTTCAGTAAATTGTTATTGCAACCCTTAGCCTCTGCTTTTGTCTCCCTTACCAGAAACAGCGAGGGAAAGGGGAGTGGCTTATTTGGAGTTTAATTCCAGCTGGTGTTAAAACCAGCACAGTCAGGAATACTTTGGACTCTGTGAGGCTCAGGATATCTTACACCCTATCAGGGCTCTTACACTCACTCCTCTGGAAACATGAAATGCAGTTTTGGTGGTGCCCATCCTGGCTGCCTCAGAGTGCCAAGCTGTAGATGGACAAGGAAGGGAAGTCACCTGTCTCATGGCAAATCCCATGAGCCTGTGGCTCAGCTGTGGTCACAGGGGTGACCTGAGGGAACTGGGAGCTACTCAGGTACAGCTTAAGACATTGCTTACTGGATTTCTCCTGGCAGGGCAGGGATCATTCTCTGGATGGGTATGAAGCTAAGAGGGGCTGCTTCTGGGGCAGGAGGCACGGGGAGCATCATAAGCACCAGTAAAGTGTTGGGCTCTTTCTGTTGCACTTCATGTGCATCACTGGTGTCTCGCAGTCATTAAGATCTGCATTGAATACAGGAGTGCCTTGTAGGGAGCAGCAGACACTGATAAGCAGACATGTGATAAGCCTCACTTCAGGGTGCATATACTTTCCAAAACTGCCTATGGAAACCTATGTGGTTCTCATTAACTTGGGATTTTTTTTCTATCCTTGCCTGCACCAGGCACACAGAGAGGCAGCCTTGATCCAAAAACCAAGATGCTAGCACTTGCTGCTGCACTGCCCAGAACCAGGACAAGGCATCCCAGCACAGATGGCAGGAGAGTCAGGCTCCCCCAAGCACTGCTCTAGCCCTCAGGTCAGTTCTCAGTATAACCCAACTTTGCTTGCTGCATGGCCCCCCCAGCTGCCAGTACCACATCCTCCAGGGCAGGATGATGCCCAGACAGGGCAGGAGGGAGGCAGAGCAGCCCCAGACACTATCCCAGGCCAACCCAAGAGGGGCCAACCCAACAGAGACTGGGGAAGGGATGCTTTTGTGCAGCTGAAGTCATGGTTTCAATACACTAAAAAATCCCCAATTGCTGTCAGACTAGTTTGAGTGTAAAAAAAATCTCTTAGTCAAACAAAATAGCATCCTGTTATTGGTCTTTTATTTCAGGCTTGATGTAACCAAATAACTGTGCCCAGGAGCTCTGTTCCTGCAGCCCCACCTCCTGCCCTGGCTGAAGTTGCAAGAACCTATCAGCAGCCAAGCAAGTGGGAAAGGAAGGAGCCAGACCAGATGGGCTCACCCACACCCCACAGCAGCCTGACCCCTTGCACAGGAGCTATGCCATCCCAACAAACCCTGCTGTAAGTTTTTGAGAGAGTTCTCATCACTGCACAACACTCCTGCCTGTCCCCTCTCCTTCTGCTTAGCACCCAGAGTGATGATTACCTTCTGATGTGTATTTTTATGATGTCTCGCACAAAGATGGCCTCGTCCAAGCTGGGGACCTTCAGGCAGTGGTGAAAGCAGACAGCTGTACCCCGAGAAGAGGAGGGCACATGGCAGTGATTGGGGGCCTGGCAGTACTTTGCCCCAGCGTTGCACCGTCTTGGGGCAGCACAGCATCCCCCTGGGGAAGCACAGTTCCCAACCTGCCTGACAGGGCCTGCCTGGCAGCTGAAGTCACCCATTAGATATAAACAGAGAAGGCTGAAGCTCTCCCCGTACCTGGCAGGATCTTTCCTCTTCTCCACCGCACCATCCCACTTGCCCTTCTCCATCTCCTGCAGGAGGGCCATTTGGACAGGGGTGCTTCTGCCACCGCTGCCAGTGCTGCCTCGGTGCTGCCGGCCACAGCAGTCAGGCTGGGAGCTGCCCTTCATGGCCTGGAGCTGTGCCAAGGGCACAATGTCACAGCCCTGGGGCCGGTGCCACACCGTCTGCCGTGTGATGGCATTGTAGTAGTAGAAGCGGTTGTTGTTCTGGTCGAAGAGCTCCCACCACTGCTTCTGGTCTGACTGGCGCACCTTCAGGTTGGGAGGGGGCTCCCAGCTGCACTCCCCAGTGGTCAGGTTCACATACATCCGCTCCTGGGAGCGGGGCTCGATGATCTCCACCCAGTCCGAGCTGCAGGGACACAAGAGCCACATTAATCTGGGCCAGAGGCCCAAAGCAAACAGGTTCTCTGAGAGTCCTACAGCGCTGCCGCTGGGCTAGGCAGCCTGCTTGCAGATCAAAGCACTGCTTGGGGATATTCAGCAATCTAATGATCTTAGGAGATGCCAGGGCAAGGCTTTGTGATGGGGCTGAGACAAAAGAGCCCCCGTCACCCCCCACTCGTCACCCCCCACTCGCCAGCCCAGGACAAACGAACAGGGCTGGCGAGCACTTTCTGCTGATGCTGGGATGACTCACATCAAGGGCTGGCCCAGTCGAAGGAGCGCCAGTGCCTGGGAGATGTGCAGGGGACCTCGCTTTCAAGACCAGGGAGGATCTGCAGAGCAGGATCTGCTCCTTTTGACAGCTGCACGTTCCACCTGGGGAGACCAAAGGCCTGGCTCCCAACAATGCAGGCAGCCTGCTCCATGCAAGTGCCTGCCCACAGCCCCCACATGCTGTGGGACTGGAAGGGACTTCTGGGTCCCATGGACTCTGCTCAGAGCCCATGCTTACCTGTGGAAAAGGTACATGTGAGGAATGACTGGTGGATGAGACCATCTCCATTGCAGGCTCTTCCCCCTCCTCGGCTGATGGGACAGAGCTTTCAAGGGTGTAAGGTGACCCAACGGACAGGCCCTGCTGCTGATCCACAACCCTTTTGCAGCCCTAAAGAACCCCTTGAGCCCCCAGAATTCTTTACCAGCACCCATGCTAGCCCAGTCAGTGAGAGCAAGGCAGGCAGTGCTGTAAGCCTGGTTTTCAGGCAGATCAGCACAGTGGTTTTGATGCAGAGGTGTTGGGCTGCATAGCTGTCATACGTGGCACATCGACCTTATCACTGACATACCAACCCTAAAGAGCTGGCCTGAGGGGCTCAGCAAAGCCAATGCCTCCTCAGTGTAGTAGCCCAAACCATTTTGGATAGCCCAGGTAAATGGAAGAATGGAGTGCAAACCCCAATGAAGTTTCCCTCCACAAAGGAGAGATGCTGCCACTAAAGCAATCCTGAACCCGGTGACATGCTCAGCATGCTGAAAAACAACATGTGCCCCTCAGCTCCTGCTCTCACCCCTCAAGGCCTGGCCTCCACCCTGTGTTGGTGGAGGCTGCAGGAAGGAGGCCCTAGTTAACCCAAGTTAATTTTGTTATTAATAAAAGCCATATGAAGAGGACAGGTCCTAGGTCCCCCTTGAAACCTGCTCCTGCCCAGGGGCTCACTCTGACAACCTCCAGCTGCTCTGCAGCGAGGGCACGACAGAAGAAGCTATTCCCACAGCAGAAGCAGGAGAAGGGAGATCCCACTTCATCCCTCTCACACCCTCTGCTGCCAGCCTGCAGGTCCTCAGAAGGGTCAGGAGTGATGGTAGCAACACTGCAGTACCCGAAACGGCAGCCCGGGCTCCTGTGCCCAGCCCTGCTGGCATGGTTATGGGAGAGGAGGCAGTTCCTGGCAGGGCAGCCCAGTCTTCGGCTCTGCCCTGGCTTTCTGAGGAAGGTCAGCATGTCTCCTATCACCAGGCAAGTCTAGGTGAGGGTTTAGTTGCACATTGCACCTCCCTGCTAGGAAAAATGTTGGTTTGATTGACAGCAATCAATTCTGAGCAGTCTGGCATGCACCCATAAAAAGCAGGCTGTTCCTCAACGCTCTGAGGATTCAAAATTGATAGGTACAAAGTCAATTCAACACAAAATAAACGTGAACTGTCTCTGAAAAGGTGCAATTCCCCTGCCACAACATCTACTACGCAACACTGACCTCCATGCATTCTCATGTAGGGCTGACAGTCAGGCTACCACAGACAGGCTGGTTTGGAAAGCTGATCTGGGTGGAGGCCTTCTTTTGTGTCATAGGTCAGTTTTCAGGCAGATGTGCTCAACCACCCCACAGTACCACCATCACAACTGTTCGCACTGACCAACAAGGAGCTGGGAACAGAGCACACCACTTTTCCCCATGGCACAAGTTCCTGCTGGTTTCCCATCACCAGAGCATGGCAAGGCACTGCCAAGAGTGTGCTTGCAAATGGATCCCACTTAGAAAACCCTGTGTTTGGAAAACATCTGGTTTGTTGTTTGCTGGTTTTGGGTCAAAACAACATCAGTTCGTCTATTTGATTTAAGGTGCAACGTAACAGCCACACCAGCACCCCATGCCATGGCTCAGGCTGGGAACTGCAGAACCAGCTCTGTTCTTCCCTTGCAGCTGCAATGTCAAACCACAAGCAAGCACAAAAAAAGAAATCACTGAGATCATCAAGAGCATCAGCAGCTGCAGAGGAATCACCCATAAACAAGGTATAAAAGGGAAAACCAAGAGCAGCAGCAGAGCCCAGCAGTGCTGGGAACAGAGCAAGTTGAGCATGTCTATGGAGAGAGCAACTACAAAGTGCAGGTAGAACAAGGAACTGGCATGGAGGGTCCAAGGGACAGCTCAGAGGGAACGCAAGGGGAGCAGTGTCCAAGACCACCAAAACTCTTCACAAGGACAGGCACACAATAGGAAAAGGGCAGAGAGGACTGAGAAGGGCACTTAGACCCAGGTGGCTCACTGGCAGCTTCGGGGAGTGGGGAGAGGCTGCCATTGGTGCAGGAATGTGGAGGAGCTTCACCCAAAGGTGGGGGACATGGGCTGCCACTTTTGGGAGGGGACAAGAGGAGGAGAGCAGGTTGGAAGGGCTGGAAGAGGAAAGCAGCACAAAAACACACATGGAGATGAGCCTGGGAAGAAGACCAGAGACAGCTCTGGAGGATTTGTCTGGCAAGGAAGAAAAAATACAAAACATCTTGCAAGACCCTAAGTGATCAAGAGTCAGTTAGCCATCAGCATTCTTAATGTTCAAGAGCATACTGTGTTTGATCTGTTTTGCCAGCAAATGGGTTAGCAAAGCTTTGGAACACCAATGGCTGTATCCACGCTGCTGCTCGTCAGCAGAGAGGAGATGTCAGCTATTTTCTGTTAAGTGCAAGCTATTGAAAACAACAAATTCTTCTCACAGCACTTGGCCATAACAGAGTGTGTGTTGCTAACTTCTGTTTTCCATTTTAACAAGCTTATATTTATCTTTTCTTGCAAAGACACTTAGTGGATGACTTAGGTGGGTGACCTCTTTGCTCCCCTTAAAATTGAGGGGCTGAGGATGACTGAGGTGGAATTTAACCAGGGAAAAAAATCTGCACAAAACACATTGAAATACTAAAGAGTTTGGTGCAATCACACTCATGCAAAGAAAGAAGAGGAAAAACAAGGAGCACATTCCTGGAGCAGTGCCAGCCCCAGGCTGCCACACAAACCTCGAACATAACATCAGGAACTCTGGAAAGACGTGATAAGCCCAGGATTGCAGAGAGATAAGGCCGTAAATTGGAATTTAAAAAAATATTAATTCATATTCCACTTCACAAGGTTAAAGAAGTTTCCTGGGAATGGTTTAAATAATGCTTTTCCCTGTCCTTTCAGCTCCAAGCACTGAGGAATGCAGCAACCACAGAGTGTGTGCCCACTCCCACTAGCACTGCAGCGCCTGCTCCCACCAGCAGGATCACAGCAGTGGTTTCAGTTTGTCTCAGTTCCTGGGACGCAGCGTCCCCATAACAGGACTTCCCTGCAGGCCCCATTTGCAGTCCCAGACCAAACCCCTCCACAGCCCGAGCACAGGACAGGCAGCCTGCTGGCATCAAAATGGCTCCAGGAAACTAACACAGTCACCAGAGCCTGCAAGATGAAGGGATTTCAAAAAAATCCCCACTTGCTTCCAATAACGACCCACATTCCCAATGTGCATCCTCCTGTATTGTCAAAGATTCCAGGAGCTTCCTGTGTGTCCTGAGTAATACTTCCAGTAATAATTCCAGATCTCATAGCTGGGAAACAGGACACAGCTCCAGCTGCTCACTCCAGCAAGCAAAGCCTCCGACTGTGAAGGCTTGTGCCTCAAGCATACTGATGTTTTGGAGGAGCGGCAAGGCCATGGCAGGGGTCAGTCCCCAAGTAGCAGGGTGCTGTGAATGGGATGGTGCACCAGGCACGCTAAAAGCAGGAGAAAGCATAAGGCTTTTTGTGCACAATCACATCTCATGTAGGCAAACAGATTTGGTCCCATCCAAAGGCTTTGCCTCACAGATGGGCAGCTGTTTTTTTAATGAAGTGTTGTAATAGACAGTACAGGTAAGAGCTAAGCTGCTGCGCTCTGTCCTGCAGTCTCAAGGACACAGGGGATGGACATGCACAAACTTTGCTCCTTCAAAACCAGCTTGAGTTCCTCCTGGCTGCCACTCCTGCTTGGTAAAGCCTCAGAATAAAAAATGATAGCAGTAATTTTTTTTAAAATGGTATTTTATCCTGAAAGGGCATCTGCAAGCATCTCCTGATTAGATCTTCTCACAAAGACTGTAAATGCTTAGTAGGTCTAGGAAGGAATAAAATATTATAACTACAGAGAATTGAGCAGGACCAGAAAAGGAAAGGACCAGGTGCAGGAGAAGAGTCACTTGCACGAAGAGCTGAGGAACTCCAAGAAGTCAAACAGCCACTCCCTCACAGGACAGCTGGTTTTCCTGCCACCATCACCCAACTGACATAGCCCAGGCAGCCAAGCACAGTTCCGGGACACCACAAGTTCTTTTCAAGGCTCTCCAAAAGTAAGAATAGTAGAGATGTTTCCTTAGCCGGAGCTGTCAGCTCAAGATTGGCTTGATGTGAACTCCAGCCCCACTCATTACCTGTGGAAGCCGCTCAGCACCAGCTTGAGGAGGCAAACCCCCACCAAGGGGAAGAGAGCACCAAGAATAGCCATGGGAATCACCTGCCCCAGGGAGCTTCACACCAGGCTGCCAGCAAACCCCTCTGCGTGGCTACAAAGAGACCTCTTATGACTTGGTCTCCCATTTCATTTCCATGCTCTGTAATTTTTGGACTTCTGTGCTCCAAGCCAAGATCCCACCTCCTTCCCTCACTTTCCTTCCTTGGGATGAGCCCTGCAGAGAGCTGGGGCAGTACCAAGCCCTTCTTGGCCAAACATGGCTCCATATCAAGTGAGATTTTTCAAGACTAATGCCCTCAAAGGAGGCCTGCAGCACACTCAATGCCAGCCCCAAGACAAAGATGCCAGTTGTTGCCATCATCAGTGATCATCCAGCTGAGGATGTGCCAATGCTAAAACTAAGTGCCTTGTTAACAGGTCCTCCTTGAGGAGGGGAAATGGAGTTTGGCCATCACACACACACAGAGTGAAGTACAATTCCCAGAGACCGACCACGGTGTGACACCAGCCAAAGGCAGAGAAGTGTGTGCAGGGCTACTTGCTGCAGCAAAGAACTGAGGTGATGGGGATGGGCATCTGAAATTATCTGCCCTACAGAGACGAGTTCAAATCCTCTTTCATTTGCTGTTAACAGAGCATTGGACAAAGGACCCAGGAAAAGGAGTAGAAGCAGTCATACGGAGAATGAAGCCATAGTCACCATCCTGAGTCCTCTAAAAGGAGGCCCCAGAAGCAGACTGTGGCAAACCAGTTCAGGAATGGGGAGTGGGTACCATCCCAGAGGCATCATTGCTGCTGACATTGCTGCTCCTCTGTGGGTCCAGGCTCCTGGCTGATTGAAGAACAGCCCGGGCTGTGTTCAACAACTCAAACATCACCACAGATTTTTTTTTAAGACAATCATGCTTGCCCCTTCACCTTCTGCACAACAGGCAAAGCCACCTCAGAAAAATTCACTTAGTGCAGACGCTGAGAAACCAAGTGCAACCTCCAGGTGGCTCCGACTCACTCAGATTTGTACATCAAAGCCAGGACAAGGCTGCAGAACTCATCTCTATCCTGGAGCTGTAGAGAGCCTCCAGAAGGTCTTTAGCATTGGCTCCTTATGGTAATCCTACAGCAGCTGAGTCAGACAATTCAGGATTTATTCACTGCCTTCTCTCAGCTGAGCCCAGAAAAGCTGCAATTTACATCTTAGGACAAAAAAAGTAACCAAAACAAACATCTCCCTCCTACACACATACACATATCCATCCATCCATCCATCCACACACACACACACACACACACACATATATATATAATGAACTTCTTTTGAATACACGTCTCCTTCTAACAAAAATTATAGAGGAACTAAAATAAATATAATGTCACCCTGTTCATAAAACTCTCTTGCTCCTGAAAATAAGCACTATGCAAACAAACCAACCTCTGCTTTGCCAGAGACAGACCACACTGTGAAAATCCAGAACAAATGCTGATTGCTCAAAGCCTGAGCACATAACACTTAGCTCCAGCAAGAGCGGAACAGAGACAGGCCTCTGAAAGCAGAGCCCAGCCTGGCAACACATTGCACAGAGAAGAGAGAATAACACCATAGTTTGAGTGGGTTAGGAGTACAAGAGAGCCTGGAAAAGGTCTTATCACAAAAAGCATCTCATTACTTTGGTGTTTTTAATTAAAAAAAACCCAAAAAACAATGAAACAAACACAACCAAAGCCCCAAGCCTTCTGCTAGGTAGTATTTTCAAAGACGAAGCTGTCAGATAGGAAACTTGGTGGCTTTCTGGTTGCTTGGACTCTGTCAGCTCTTGTCTCTTTCCTGGCTTTCCCAAACTTTCCCTCAGCCCAGGTGCCAGCATTGCTGGCTCCATCTTGCTGCTATTAGCCTCTCTATTCACCCCAAATCCAGAGCAGAACAGACAACAAAGGGGTAGCTCATTCCACGGGAGCGGGTTGGGGCAACACCAAAACTAACAAATTCCTCCAAGATCCTGTCTCATAGAGAAAGAAGTAAGAAACAAGGACTTTCAGGACACAGGTGGGATGTCCTGAGATCTCTACAAACGGAGGGGCATAAGGTAGGACAGACACCATGACAAGACATGCCACAATGATAATCAGCTTAAAATAAAGTCCAGAACAGTCTCAAAAGCATAAGGCCCCACAGCCCAAGACCAGTACTTGAATCTTGGGTGGGATGGATGCACAGGCATCCTAGAGCCCTGCATGTCAGCAAGAAGGGAGGGCAGCACATACACTCCCACAGCAACCTTCATGTTTCTCCACCATCCACTCTGCACTAAGTGCTGCCTACCAAGTTTGGACTGATTCAGGTCCTGAAATCACTCCATGGAGCCACACAGAGAGCACCTCAAGGGGAGGGGAAGACAGAAGGGCTTGAACTGCTGCTCATCCCCACCCCATCCTTCATCCCCCCTTCACAGGATGGGGGATTCTGCAACAGAGGGAAGAGCAAGGGACAGAAAACACCCCTGCTTTCACAGCTTTGAGACAAAACACAAAGCACCTGCTGGATGAGTACTCTGAGTAGGAGGAGTTCATGTACTGGAGACAGGCACCAGGGGACTGCTCAAACCAACCCTAAAGGAAATTGCACCTGAGGGCAGGAGGAGCAGTAAAATCCGCTCCCATTAAAAAAATCTTGGTGATGCAGACTGGGCACAGCTCTTCACCAAAGAGCTACAGTAAGTACAGGCTCCTGCTGCAGCTCCTCTGTCGAAGACACAGAGGGCTACCTGCTGCTCCCTCAGAGGCCAAGGGCCTCTCACTTCTCTCTGTCCCCAAATTGTCATTGAGGGCGAGCACCTTGAACTGTGTTATGGCTATAGAGACCAGCTGAGGACACTGTAGCCTCAGCAGAAGGCAAAAGAGATGTCAAAAAGCATTCCACATCAAGAAGTTTACAGGTGCTTCCCTCCACTCTTTGCAATGATCCACAGGCTGGCCAGGGACACAGATCTGGTGGGTGACCTCTCCTGCCTATCCGTCCCAGCCAGCCCAGGAGTTTTGCTGAGGAACAAAATCATTTGTGGAGCTTGAGTCCCAGGCCAGAGCAGAGAAGTGAGCCAGCTTCCTCAGGCTACGGGACCTGCCTTGACACCCTGTCCAGCCCCCAAGCTGCTGTCATGGCATACCCTGGGTCTCTCCTGCCACCATGGCTGGGGTTTTCATTTTGCAGGTCAGAGCACAAGCTCAAAACCCCAGTACTTAAACAGCCACTCCAAAGCTCTGGTTTGCCCCAGACACAGTGGCACCTCCTAAGCTCAATGAACGCTTCAGCAGAGTTATTTTTCCTTTTATGGGCTGAGCATTTAAGAACAAGTTGCAGAAGAAAAAAAAAACCTGGCAGTTTTCATCCCCTCTCCTTCCAAAATGTGCTGCATGCATCCACAGCTGCATCCAAACCCCAGCTGCTGGAGGGCAGGCAGCTGTGGGGGGAAGCTCGGTGCCAGCCGGACAGTCCCTGCCCAGGGGACACGCGCTGCCCTGGCAGGGAGCTGAGGCCTGGCACAGCTCGGTGCTGGCCTCCTACATGCACAGCCTCAGGCTGCATCAATCCCAGGACATGTGGTCAGGTCGGTCACTGGAATGGGACCAGGACTGGGACTGATACTACCACCACTGCACCTGATGGGTGACTGCATCCCACCTCAACATGCTCATAACTAGACTTCGTCCCCAGTATGCAGGATTTACATGGGAAAACTTCAATTTTATCAATATCCTAGAGAGGAAATATTTCACAGTTGCTTAGGTGAAGGCATTCCAGGACAACCTGCCAGTTCAGCAACAAATGATGGCTGTGGCTGTGGCTGCCTACATTCCACCCCTGGTGCTCTCCCACAGCAGCATGTTGGGCTCAGCCCCAGGGAAGCAGCCTGATGCCCTCCCATCACCCCCATGGTGATGCTCCTAGTTTCAGGGAGGATTTGTGCAGGCACACTGCAAGCACGGCTCAATGGTCATCACCACAGTCATCCCACCTGTACAGGGTCCCACTCAAGGGGGCAGCAGGACTCATTCAAGGTCATTGCCAGATGCACCAGCCACATCCTTCCAGGAGTGTAAATCTCTGCAGGCAGGTAACCCAAGTTATAGATCTACTTTCTCCATGTCTTCTTGGAACACACCAAGCTAAGACAAATGATGCCAGTTGGAGCAGACCTGAGCTTCATCCACTTCTGAGTGTGTGCGCAGGCACCAAGTCATACAGGATCTGCCCACAATGGCACTCAAAGCAGCTAAGAGCCTCCCAGCATAAATGAAACTCTAAAATCAGGCCTGGGCTGTTCATGTTTTTATAAGGGGGATGCATACAAACAAAAGGAAAGGATGGAGATGGAACCCATGCATGAGTCTCTCACCTTCTCAATGGGCCCCAGCACCTGTTAGCACTACCTGCTGATTCAAACCCTGGTCAGTGACCAGAAAGCTGGACAGACCTATAAGACACCCACACCTCTTGGCAGCTGCTGAACAGAAGCAAACTGGACCTAAGCAGGGTGACATTTCCCAGTGCTGGCAATGCTGCACCCTGGGTGAAGAGCATTGTGCTGTTAAGCTGAAGGAGTTATACCTGCCAAAATGACATAGGGCAAGAACCCAGAGCCCTGGAGAAGAGGCATACATCAAATGATCTCCCTGGGCCAAAGCAAGTAATGTCACACCAGTGATATCCCTGCTATTTCAAGGACACGGCAGCACCCGCTGCCCTGTCATTCTATAATTACTGACAAAAGTCTTGATTTATCTAGCTTGCTGCCCAGCTGCTTCAGGACTGAGATTTATTCTTCCCTGCCTCCTATGTCACCACTACCGATTTCAGGGATTCCCCCCAGCATTGCCATGAAGCCCTTGCAGCCAGGGGCCCAGCAGCTGCTGCCTCAGACAGTTGATGCCAAGGAAAGCAGTCTGGGAACAGGAGGCTCCACAATCCGAAGCTGTTCTAGGAAAGGTGCACCACCACATAAACCGAACAATTGCTCCAGTACCCTGGGAGCAACCCACAACCTGCACACTGTGGGAGGAACGGGACTCTGCAGTGAGTGATCGTCTTCATTTCTGTACACGGACCGTCCTGGGCTCAGTGACATGATGCCAGGCATCGCACAGACGTAAATACACTGCAGTGCAGCAGAGTTTCCCCATACAGGAGGGCAAAAGAACAATCATTCCTGTACCATCATCACTGAAGGGAAGAGAGAGCCCACAGCAGCCAGAACAGAACAAAGTAAATAGCCAAGTCCCAAGGCTCATTTGCATCATGCACAGAGATATTTGTTTGCTGCAGAAGAGAACACTGAGCAATGACAAGAAAACATTTACAGAGATTTCTGAACAGTGTCAGAGGGTGAAGACAGGGAAGACAGGAACAGAAAAGAAACTTCCAGAACCAGCAAAGGGAAACCCATCGAGCCAGGACCTCAGGACTGAATGGCCACCATAGTGAGAGCATGCAGGGTTGGGGACTTGAAGGACCTCTCAGGAGACCCACCTCTGATCTAAAATAACTCCACCAAACCATCAAAAAAACATGACAACTTTAGCTTTCCTAAAGGCAGCACATGAGCCCGCAGTGGTCACGAACAGGAGCAGACTGAGACTGTAATTACAGGGTGGAGAACCTGCACAGCCAGGCCATGCACAACCGGACAGTGTCACCCCAGGTGCCAGCTGAGGACGCCCTACAAGCAGCCAGATCACAGAGCGTAATGCTTTCAAGCACCACTCAACAAAGCTACATATTTGAGGCAGCTACCTTCCTGGAAGTGTGACATTAGCAAAATAATGGCCCTCTGTCTCTGTTCATTTAAAGGGCTGCCAGTCATTTATGAACTGAAAAACAGGGTCCCTTGAAAACTCATGCACAACACAGCCACGGACAGCAAAAGACCAGGTTATTTCTCAGATAGCAGAGTCCACAAAACACTGTGGGCTAAAAGCACAAAACAAATATAACAGTGTTTCATCACAACTTTTTTAGGCTGATTCGTTCTTCAGCAAATCTCTCCAGCTGCAGCTGTCTCTGCCAACTCTGTTGAAAAAACCATGAAGGAACAAATGCAGTGAAGCTCTTGAAAGTATTAGCTGTCCAAGCTTGCTATGTGTGACTCAAGTTAACCACTACAATGCCAAGCTGGCAGAGGAATTTGGTTGCAAGTCAAAGGCAAGGAATAGGAGCAAGCTGGCAGCGAGTCAAAGGAATAACCGTCTGCAAACAAACAACTCTCTCCTGTGCTGCAAGCTGCCATCAGGAAGCTCATCCCAACAGGACTCTGTGCAGAGGAGCCACTTCAGTGTCATCATTTTCTCCAGCCCAAAGCACACCAACTTCCTCTGGCAAAGAAAGAGAGGCGGTAAGTAAATAGCTGAAAACCTCAGGCACAAAGTTCATAAACTCTTTATAAAACAATAAGTAAGAAAAAATAGTATCTCATGGAAAAGAGGTCCTTCAATTTGTTTTGCCCACAGGAATTGTTGAACAACAAGCACATTAGACACAACAGAGTCAGGATATTGCAAAGCCAATGCACTGGACCCACAGCATTGGTCCCTCCTGCATGCCTGCCCACAGGGAAGCACATGGGTCCCTGCCCTATGCACAGCTCCAGCCCTGGAAAGCTCACCTATCCCTGAGCAAATTCTCAGCTAATCTGGAATGAAAACCACAGCCCATGTTTGACTACTTTATATTGGTTTTTATTCTGATGTAATAAACCATGAAAAAAAGCTTCCTCCAAAAGGAAAGGCATGCTCAATTGTTGCCCCAAACTGACATTCTTTTCCTGATCGTCTCTACAACATTACAGTGTGAGTAGGCGTCACATCCCGGGAGCTGTATTTCAACTTCTGCTTTGTCTGCTACATACTTGCATCTGCAGGACCAGCAGTGACTACAGTAACATCTCAAACTCCAAGTAAACAAAAGTACTAGTTATGTATAGTTCCAGTGCTTTGTCATTAACAAGCTCTGGCTTGATTTAATTAGAAACAAAGACAGAGGTGCTTGACCTTGCCTCAAAATGCAGTCATAGCTTTTTTAAAACTGAACATTTCTTCAATCTTGCAGATGTTAGACTTCACAAAACAAAGTGCAATTAGTTAAAGCCCCAAATTTGCCTTTGCTCTCACCATGCCACCGAAACAAAGGTGGGATTAACCAGGGTAGACCTCATTGCAGTCTTCAACACAGTCACGAGAGGAAGCGGAGGGACGGGTACCAATCTCTTCTCTCTTGTGACCAGTGACAGGACTTGAGGAAACAGCATGAAGCTGAGTTGGAGGAGGTTTAGGTTGGACACCAAGAAAAAGTTTTTCACCCAAAGGGTCGCTGAGCACTGGAACAGGCTCGCCAGGGTACCAGTCACAGCACCAAGCCTGTCAGCTCAAGAAGCATTTGGACAACACTCTCAGGCACAGGGTAGGATAACTGGGGTGTCTTGTGCAGACCCAGAAGGTAGACTCAAAGATCCTGATAGGTCCCATCCAACTCAGCATATTCTATGATTCCTGAGCGTCCACAAGAAGGCAGTTTGTGGTGAATAGCTGTGTCACTGAAGGCTCTCAAAAAGGGTCTCAGTTGTTTCTTGGAGATGCTCAGGAAAAAACAGTTGGGCTGCAGAAGGAGGTAGTCCCTCATGGCATATGTTGCCCTCCCAGGAAGACTCAGCCCTTGGCAGCACCTCTGGAGGTACTACAGACCATCCCAGGAAATGAGGAGAGCAACGATAAAAGAAGGATGTAGTCACTCACTGTGGACATCACAATTACTCCTTGCTTTGGACCAGCCTTTTGCAGGGCATATGCTCATTTCTTCAGCCTCTCCAAGGAGGTTGGTAGGATAAAGAATTCCCTGTTTTCACTTTCTCTCCATTAACGACAGTAGGTTATCAATCCAGTAAGTCAGGGAGATCAGGGAAAGCACAATATCAAAGACAGTGACATCTGAAGCTGCAAGTTTCAAGACTGCCAAAAAAACTTTCAAGTTGGTGAGGAAGGGGAGGGAAGGTTTTACAGTTAATAGCTGTATTAACTATTAGCTGTATTACAGCTCCTCCCTGAATGAGAGGAGACTGGCCTGGCAAAATAACTCCTTCCTCTGGAGGGATGAAACTGGACAACTGCAGCTGTGACTTGTGTACACCCAGAACCAGAGCTGGGGACAGACTCGTGACCCCAGTTCACAGGCACCCATTGCAGCCTTTCACAGATGCTCAGGCTCAAGTGAAACACCACCTTAAGCAAAAGCCCAGGTTTCACCTTTACCACAGCTCTTTAAAAGGTGTCAAAAGACCTGGTGATGGTATTTTTGACACAATTCCAACTCAAAGGAGATTCATGCAGGCATGCTAATGCAGCTGGGAAAAGTGGATATGCACTTGGGGGGTTTTAAACTCAGCTAAATTCAACTAGTGCCAAGAACAGTTGAACTGCAATTTTAAATACCCAGGGTTTATCTTGTTTAAATAACCAGGAGGTAAGTAAAGAAATCATGCAGACCAGAGCCTGGCCCAGATCATGTTTAATTTGCGCCAGGTTCTCCCCTTGACCAAGTCAGACTGAAGCAAACACTTAAGCTACTTTGCATAGCTGGAGGAGTAAATATGTGTCATCTGTTTGTCCTGGTTTAAAAGAAGGGGGAGAAAGGGGCAAAAAAAAGAGAAAAGGAATTAAAAAGAAAATTGAGACTTATAAATGGCACAAAAGAGACATCTCAGCTCAGGAGGTGGCTGCAGAGCTGGCAGCACTAGACAGGATCTCCAGAACAAAAAAAATCCAGGAAATCCGCAGTGTCACTTCTCCCCACATTGATTTAAAATGAGCTTATTCCTTGCACTTGGTACATGAGGAAGAAGGAGCTTCCTGGCTATGATGGGGGGAAACACAGTTATTAATAGCATCACAATGAGCAAGTATCAGAAGTTATGTTGCAGCTCTGGAAGATCTTGGCTGGTTCATGAAAATATGTGTTGCCATGGCAGTAATTGCTATACATGGTAACAGTGAACAGTGGGGCGAGAACAATACACTTTTTGATTTGGTGCCCAAAACAAGTTCCTTTTGTTTTCTCCCACCAAAACCGCACACATTTATTAGCTTGTGTTCAATCCAAAACTGAGCTTTTCACTTTCAGCAGTGGCAAGGAAGATAGCAAAAAAGAGACAAATCCAGGAAGACATCAAAGCAGGCACCACTCTCTGTCCTTCTGCAGTGGCATGGCTGATGGATTGGGGCAGAAACCTGGACCACATTCAACTTTGCTTTTTATTCAATATCCACCTAGACAGTCTTCATCTGCCAAATACTATGTACCCAGTACATAGTATTTGCCACTGATAAAAAAAAAAAGAGCAAAAAATTGTAGAGGCACTTAAAGCAAGGCCTCTTCAAAGATGGGGTGACCCGACATTCAATATCCAACCTGGCAGCAGACCACAATGATGTTGTGAACTGTTCTGTCCTTTGCTTCCCTCTTTGCTGTTTCCAGCCTCCACTTCCCTTCCTGCAGCACTGCTGAGCACCAAGCACAGGGTGCTGACACTTTCCAGGACCACCTGTTACCCTCAATTCATTCCTGAATTTCAGTGCTCAGGATTTCTTCCCTCATTTGCTCTTCCCCAGCCACCACTTTCATCCCCATTTCTAGATCAGGTACAAACACTGTGAGCAGCAGAGATCCCACCCCAGCTCCCCGAGGACTTCCCTCCTCTGTAAAGTCTGACCATCTACTCCTCATCTTTGCAGCCTAATAATCATTTATTCACCCATGCATCCCATGATGGACTTTTCCTTGATACCCTGTGCCAAAACCTTTCAGTGAGGTCCACTAGACCACTCCACTTGATCACCCCTGCCATGTACTCAGAAACACCTTCCAAGTACCAGTGGAGTCACATAGCTCAGTTTTGGTCCACAAAAGCCATATTGGCTCTTCCCCAACACATCACACCTATTTATGTTCCCACTTAATGCTGGTTTCTGGAAACTTTGAAAAGCATAAGACATGCACCTTTGGAAAAACCAAGTGCCCCCTCCATTCTGCCTACAGGAGAGACACTCAAGGAGGTTTGTTAAGCAAAACACGTAAGCCTGGTCATGCCCTTTCTCCATCTTGTCCCTCATTCCTCAAGAATCCACACACGTATTACAGATGCTAAAGGCACATGGCTGGCTGTTCTTCCTAGTAACTATCTCAGACTGGCTGTCCATAAATTTACCCAAACGTTTTTTAACATGATGATGCCTTTTGCATCCACAACCCCTCAGAACACTGAAATCAGAAGTTAATCACAGATTGTGTAAAATAAATGGCCTTCCTCCTATCTGCTATAAACCAATCTCCTTTAGGTTTCACCAAGTGCCCAAAATTCTAGGGCCACACAAGACGTGGTAGAAAAAATTCAACTTAATCATAAAAAGGGGAAACACTGTCCCCATCTTTTAAAAGCGTAGAAAGGAGGACCCTGGGAACTACCGGCCTGTCAGCCTCACCCCTGTGCCTGGGAAGACCACGGGACAGACCCTCCTGGAAGCTCTGCTAAGGACATGGAGGTGATTCAGGACAGCCAGCATGGCTTCATCAAGGGCAAGTCCTCCCTGACCAAGCCAGTGGCCTTGTACAATGGCACAGCTCCGTACACAAGGGGGGGACACAGATGTCCTTTATCTGGACTTCTGTAAAGCCTTTGAAACAGACCCCCACAACATCCTTCTCTCTAAATCAGAGAGAGATGGATTGAATGAGTGGACTGTTAGATGGTGTATTGGTTTGGCACAGGCTGGCATTAGGTAGCAGGGGGGCCACAAAGATGGCTCCTGTAAGGAAGCTGCTGGAAGCTTCCCACCATGTCCAGCAGAGCCAATGGCTGGTGGCTCTGAAGATGGACATGCTGCTGGCCAAGGCTGGGCCAATTAGGGATGATGTAACACCTCTGTGATAACAGATTTCAGAAGAAATCAAAACAAAGTGGGGCATGCACAGTTTTAATTGCAGCTAGAGAAGAGGAGGAAGTGAGCACATGTGAGAGAAACAACAGGGAGACACCAAGGGCAGGGAAGAAGGAGGGGGAGGAGGTGCTCCAGGCACCGCGGCCGAGATTCCTCTGCAGGCCATGGTGAAGACCACGGTGAAGCAGCCGTGCCCCTGCAGCCCCTGGGGATCCACGGGGGGTGCAGAGATCCACCCGCAGCCCCTGGGGGAGGTGCCCGTGCCAGAACGGGTGGATGCCTGGAGGAGGCTGTGATCCAGTGGGAGTCCCGGTGGAGAGAGAGGGCCCTGCTTCCAGGCTGGAGCAGCCTGGCCTTGGAGGACTGCAGCCCGTGGAAAGAGAGACCCACAGTGCAGCAGTTTTGGGAGGACTGTGTGCCCATGGGAGGGACTGACAGTGCAGCAGTTTTGGGAGGACTGCTGCTCGTGAGAGTGGACCCACGCCGGGGAAGGTCACGGAGAACTGTCTCCCGTGGGAGGGAGCCCCCGGCCGCACAGGGGAAGGACTCCTCTCCTGGACCAGCGGAAGGAAATCTCAGTGATGGACTGACCAAACCCCCATGCCCTGTCTCCCTGCACTGTTAGTGGGAAGGAGGGAGGGGCTGGGGGGTGGAAGGTGTTCTGAGGGCTTATTTTACTTCTCATTATCCTCCTCTGACTCTGTTAGTAATAAATTCACTTCGCAACTTAAGTTGAACCTGTTTCACCCTTGAAGTGTTTTATTCTCCCGGTCCTTATCTTGCTCATGAAGCCTTGGGTAATTTTTTTTTTCCTTTTCCCTCCTCTGCCCAGCTGCGGCAGAGAAGGGTGAGCGAGCAGCTCTTGTGGGTGCCTGGTGTTGGGCCAGTGCCAAACCACGATAGATGGATAAGAAAGCGGTTGGACAGTCACATCCAGAGGGTAGTGCTCGATGGCTCAGAGTCCCAATGGACATCAGTGACAAGTGGGGTCCCTCTGGGGTCCATATTGGGACCAGTGTTATTTAAGATCTTCATTAATACATGACGAGAACAAGTGTACCCTCAGCAGGTTTGCAGATGACACACCTGAAGGACAGGGCCATCCACAGGGACCTGGACAAGCTTGAGAAGTGGCCCACGGCAACCTCAGGAGGTTTAACAAGGCCAGATGCTGGTGTGGCACCTGGGTTGGGTATCAGTCCCAGTATCGATCCCCACTGGGGCAGGAACAGATCGAGAGCAGCCCTGCTGAGAAGGATTTTGGGGGTGCTGGTGGATGAGAGGCTGCACACACCCGGCCGTGTGCGCTGGCACCCAGAAACCAACCATGTCCTGGCTGCATCAAAAGAAGTGTGGGCAGCAGGTCAAGGGAGGGGGTTCTGCCCCTCTACTCCCCTCAGGTGAGGCTCCACCTGCAGTGCTGCATCCAGCTCTGGAGTCCTCAGCACCAGACAGACATGGACCTGTTGGAGCCAGTCCAGAGGAGGCCACCAAGTTGATCAGGGGGATGGAGCACCTCTCTTATGAGGAAAGGCTGAGAGAATCGGGTTTGTTCAGCCTGGAAAAGAGGAGGCTTAGGGGTGACATAACTGCAGCCTTCCAGTTCCTAAAGGGGGCTTACAAGAAAAATGGAGAGGGACTTTTTACAAGAGCATGTAGTGACAGGACAAAGAGGAATCGATTCAAACTGAGACTAGGTTTCAATTAGATATTAGGAGGAAATTCTTTGCTCTGAGGGTGGTGAGGCACTGGAATGGGTTTGACCAGAGTAGTTGTGGCTGCCCCTTCCTTGGAAGCGTTCAAGGCCAGACTGGATGGAACTCTGAGCAACCTGGCCTAGTGAAAGGTCTCCCTGCCCATGACAGGGGGTTGAAACTAGATGATCTTTAATGTCCTTTCCAATCCAAACCATTCTATGATTCTATTACCTCCATGACTTTGCATACCTTGATCATATGCTCTGCAAGACTTTTCTAAACCAAGGAGTCACAAATTTTTTGTGCTCTCTCCTCATAAGGCAGCTGCTGTGTCCCTTAGTAGTTTTAATCATCTTCACTGAAGTCTCTCTAACACCAGTGTCCTTCTCACAATGCAGAAATCAGAACAGCATGCAGCCTCCAAGACATGAACAAAGTGTTGGAGAGGGTCAAAATTATGTCCTCTGCTTTGTTATTAACTCCCTTGCTGATGGTGTCCAAAACTGCTTGGTTTCTTTGGCTAATATCACAGACAGAACTGATGATTTCAGAGAACTGTCAATGACTCCAAGCTTCTTCTCAAGCTATAACCACTAGGTCCAGACTGAGTATCAAACAGGCCCAGGACAGGTAATTTTTCCCAGTTCACCACATTTTCCTACACTGACACTTATCTGTCACATATTGGTCCACTTGCTTGGTTCTGTGAGGTCCTTACAGATTTCCTCACCTTCAGTGAGCTATTCAATCCACTCTGCAAACCTGGGAATGCCACTGCACCCCTCTGTACCTGAGGTTACCCATAAGATGCAAAACACTCCCAGCACCAGTTTCTCCGGCCTTGCTGCTGCCTCTTTCCCAGGCTGAAAAATGACCAGCAAGCCCTACCCTTTGCAGTCTGTGCTTTCACCAGCTCTCAGTCCTTAACAAGACCCTTCCTCCATGCCCACGGTGACTCTCTCCTAAAAGTCTTTGGCAGAGAAACTTGCCAAAGACTGTCTGAAAACAGAGATTCATGAAGCCTAGTGGTCCTGCTCCCAGCATGCTCATCGACCTCCAGCAGATCTGTGGGGCAGAGGCAGGGCTTGCCTTTACAACAGCCCTGCTAACACTGCTCCAAGCTTGGCCATGCCTTCAGCAAACTGGTTCTTCATTGCAGAGACTTAGGCGCAGGGGTCAGACCCAACAGTCCATGGAACCCTGAATACTCTCCACAGCCCTTCCCTAGCAGCACACCCGAACAAATACTGAGCCACTTCCCCAATTTCCTCAAGACTCTCCACTTTTAAAAATGCCATTGCATTTGCCACCACCAATTAATGTGATACCAAGGGCACTTTAGCAGCAGGATACACACGAAACTATCTCAGCAATTTCAGATTTAAGATCCTTTGGCACTCTTGAGTACATGCTATCTGTTCCTTAGTTTCTTATCAGTTCCTCTATTTGCTCTAAAGCTATTTCTACTGATGTTCGATACAAGACAACGTCTCAGACAGCTCTTCTGTAGCAAGCTTGTAGTTTGCAAAGCTCCTCCACACGAGTCAAGATGGCCAAAAATGGTTTAGATTTTTTTGTGATAGCTTTATGTTCTGTGTCTCTCACACTTTGATCTCTTCTCCTGCCAGTTTCTGAAAGGCTTCTGATGCATTTGAAAGTTAATCATATTTGGCAAATTCACTCTTCAAAAGTCTTAATCTGGCCTGCCTTATTTTAATTTTACATGTAATCTGCTGAAATAGATAGGGTTTTGGTCTTCCTGCTTGGATACAGCTTCCCCTTTTTGGTAAACCTCCTTCTCATTCCACTATCCTTCTTTCCTCTGCACATTTCCCTTTTTTTTGCATCTTTCTTTAAAAGGCCAAACAAAAAAAGTCTGATCTATTCTTGTTGGAGCTATCCAATCTTTCTGAGCTGGTAATGTCATCACTAAATGATTTCCATGCCACCTCTGTTCCCATCAGCTCCTCTTTAGCCAAGGAACAATCTTAGGGCTCTTACAAGACAGCAGACAGCCCCTTTTTAGCAGACTTGGGAACAAACACCAGCTCTGTGGCCAGTCAGACAGGTCTCATTAATTTTATTTTTATGCTGCCAGTCATAAGGATCCCATTATAACCCCAGGCTTAGCATTATCATAACTATTCAGCACATATGTACTGAGTTTTCACAGGTAACTGCATGTTCACAGTTTCTAGATGCACAAAACTAGATGTTTTTCCAGCTGGAAACATGCTACACAACCAAAGCACCTCCTGAGGCAGCCACCAGGTGAGAGGTAGAGGAGTCAAGGCTCCTCCTTCCTGGGAGGAGTACAGGATGATATCAAAGGGCAGCCAAGATTCCAGGAGAGCAGCGCCCTGCAACAGCATTTCCCTTCCCAGGAGCTGCCACAGCTTAGGCCTTCTCCCTTGTTAATCTTCAGCACTACTGAGCACAGAGCTCTAGCCAAGGCTGAGGCCAGCAGGACCTTGGCAGGAGACATGCAAGAGACAAGAGGCTGGGCCTAATAGCTAGCAAACTGCAAAACAGGTTTAGTCAGCAACAGGTTTTAATCTAAAAAATAAAAACATCATGGATCAATTCTTGCCTGAAGCACAGTAAAAATGAGGATTGCACCTCCCAGCTATTCATTCCTTTTCTCATCTTCTCTCACAGCTTAGCCGGTGTAAAGTTGAAAGATGAAGCCGACACTGTCCTGCCTCTTGAGCAGCACAGAGAGCTCTGCTATGACAGAGCTGCACCCAAGAAGGGGCTGGCTGAATGCCGCCTTCAGCAGCACCCAGTTTTCAGAGTCAGCCACACAGATACTGCTTTCTGTTCATGGGCCCACAGACCGCCTGTCCTAATGACAGGCTGCACTTCCCAGAGGACCAACAGAGCAGTCCAAGCTCTACAGCACAGACACACCTCACCGTTAAAGCTCTTAATGCCTTTCCCAGGCAAACAGCCGCACCATTCAGGAGGGTTTACAGCTGTACACCTATACGCAAAGCAGTACAAGGTCCTACCATAAGAAACAAACCCAAAATGGTAATTTCTGGAGAATACTGTTAATTCATGTAAAGTCCCTCAAATCTCTGCAGTCCATGAAACTGCTTTACACCAGGTCCAGCTGGAATTCAAAAGACAAGAAAGCTGCACTGCTGGCAGTTCTATGACAAATTTGTCTGTTCTCTGACCACCCACATGCTCTTGCTTGAAGAAATGGCTGCTGTTGTGAACAGCAGAGGCTTGAGCAATGCAATAGGAATTAACTGCATGCCCTCCTCTGCTTGTGCCAAGGGCTCACCACGTGCCGTTCCTGGAGGCCCAACTCTACTTTGGAGTTGGTGCCACATGCCCTGGCAAGACCAGGGTAATAGAGCTGTCTGGGCCAGCTGCAGTGGCTATTTTATTTCACATCCAGAGTACAAGATGTACGTTGTATCAGGAGACACTCTAAAATAGGAAACTGTGCTCTTCCCCAAAGAGACTCCACTGCAGGTCAAAATCAACACCTTTCGAGCTCAGCTCACTACCCGAGCCATCCAGGCCAGGCAGGGGTGGGCACAACAACTACTGGAAGATGTTCATTTTTACATGTAGAGCTGAACTCTGGGTTGTTTCACTAAACCATTTGGTGATCACCATGCTGTTCACTCTTTCCCATCTGAAGTCTTTGCTTCCTGCTCCAGGGAGAGCGGGGTGGACAAAGCAGCCCAAGGTGGAACTTCCCTGTAGCCAGCACAACTTCACCGAACAACAGGTTACCAAGAAGCTTCTCCCCCATGCACAGACAGCTCCCACAGCTCAAAAGCAGCTAAATCGCGAAAATAGTGAGTGATTTCATCCCTCCAAGACCAAATAAAGTTTAAGCACGCAAATGCTCAGCTGTTAGAGCACTGAATGGCTGATGGGGAGCTGCCATTGCACATCGAGAGGCCACCTTCCTGGGGAAGAGTTATGGGGAGCCAGAGAGGCTGAAATCACTGACATGGCCCTGACTGCCAGACTCATACAGCCTTCCCTGTTTCAAGAACAAGATCAACCCAAAGAAGTGCCCCCACTAAAGGAAGCTCTGCCCACAGTATCTCTCTGCCAGCCTCCCTCTTGTAGTGACATTTGGAATTCAAGGCCAAAGTCACTTCAACAGCATCACATTCAAAGCTGGCTCAACAGACCATGGGAGAGGGAACAGGATGATAACATCATGGCACACTAAAATCAGAGTGGATGATTCAATGATGTACTGCAAATTCAATAATTGTCTATGACCCCCTCCCACTCTTTCCCCATCCCCAGCACTCTTCATATGAGGACAGCAGAGCTCCTCAAATCCCTCACAGAGATAATTCAGCCTGCTAACTAAAAGCAGATGGTTTTCTCTTGCTTTAGTGAACTCAACCACTCTGGTGACAGGACTCAGAGCCAGAAAAAAAAAAAAAAAAAAAAAGGTGGCAGTGAACAGCTTCACCTCCAGATCATCACTGTTTTTCTTATTTTTTATGCTTATTGCCATCCCAAAACAGACTTCTAATTTGGAAGTCTCCAGAACCTTAAACCTGTGTCTTAGACTAATTTCAAATAACAGCTTTAGTGAATTTAGGCTGGGTTGTCATACTACCACCAGGCATTTCCTCAGCAGCTTCTAAATCCTCTGTACAGAAAGGAGCATATTTGCTTTTCACCCTTATCTTCAGTGAATTTAAAATTAATTTAATGAAAATTAGAGTAGCTTATTTCAGGGGCAAGCTCTCTGAGGTGTTTCCAAGCCAAAACTGCAACTGTTCGGCCATTTGTACTCTAACTCAGGACTGCAGATGAAAACCCAAGGGCAGCACCAACCCAAGCACAAAGTTGTCCTCTAAGCCCCAATGCTACTTGCTTCCCACTCATTTTGCTGGGTTGATTAAATACAACTCAGCCATATCCCAGCCAGACTATTCACTGTATTACAAGGGTATAAATTGCTAAGATAATATACCTCCACATTACGATGTGCTAAGCATCTGCCCTCAGGCCTGCATTAAATGCTCCTCATGCCAGTTGCACTCCAGGCTCTGCACCTCAGCTCACAGCCATTTCACCATCTCTCTTTGCTTCACTTCATGTTGATTGGTGATGATCAAGAATTCATAAAAACACTTGGAGCTTCTCCTCTCACCCTAGCTTAGAGCAATGCTTGGAAGATCTAATAAAAAAATCCCAAACATAACTATTGGCTCTAGGGAGCCAAGAAGAGCTAAACAATGTGGTTGACACACAGCTGGATAGCTGCAGCTATCAAAGAACTATCAAAGAACTACAATGTACATAAGGAAGAAATGGATTCAGGACCAGAAGAGGACCAAATACAACATTTACCATTTTATAACAAAGTGACCATGTCGAAACTAACAGCTGAACCTTAGGCTACTGTTTAAACACCTAGAAGGAAGAAGACTCAGTGCCTGGATCACAGTGTGACCACCTACAGTTCACTCCATGTCTGGAAACAACCCGGCACTATTTCCCACATGGCACCAACAGCATACAGGGGACAAGCCCAGAGCAGATAAGACTTTGTGGCGGAGTACAACTGCACCAGCAGATTGGCAGGGGGGTGAAAAGTAGGTGCTGGAGCAGTTGAGCTGGCCAGGACCAGTGGGCAGGTTGGGGTTCCAACAATGTGAGTCAGCCACACCAGCCAGTGCAGAGGAACCTTTCCAGGCAAGGCTACACAGCACAGCTCACCCACTGCATTCCCTGGGCCTGTATTTAATTATTCAGCTATAAAGTCTCCTGTAACTTTTTCTCTGACTTTCCTTTGTGCCTGAAAATATTTTACACCAATTCATCCTTCTAACCTGAGCCCTGGCTGCCTGTACACAACACATCACACTGCCTCAGAGTCAGAAAAACCCAAGACAGCTGAACTCTGTGTGGTCAAAAGGGGATTTGCTGAGCTCAGTCTCAGCTCATCAGGCAGCATTGTGCAGGGATTTTCTTGGTATCACTAGTGATGGAGACGGTAAGCCTCTTTGTTTATTTTTTCCCAGATGAATGACACAAGCAAAAGCAAACAGAAAAAACCAGACCTACAGAACACAGAGGCTATCCCTGCTACAGAGCACCTGGCCCTGGCCCACAAGTCCATGATGACACAAAATCCCACTATGTTGAGTCTTTGCTGCCTCTGTAACAGGTTTCCAGGCAAAAACCAGCAACCTTGTTTGCCCAAGTTGGAAACAGCCCCATCTGTCAAAGCAAAGTGCTTTATGGCAGTGTCCCACAGCTGCGAAGTTACACACACAGGTGAACCCAGCACAGGTTTGTGTTTGGGGGACCCTTCCTGCTTGGCTTGTTTGGTTTTGGTAGATCATAAACCCTGCAGCTAAGAAAAAGGCTGGTTTAGAGATGCCCAGGACTGCTCTGCTTCAAGTTGAGACAGGAAGACACAGCAAGTCTGGGGAGTACAGGGTGCTCCCTGTTCATCTTCACTTCATCCCATGTTGGAGCACTTGCCACTGAGGAAGTGCAGCAAGAGCTTGGCTCAGGGAGCTGAGCGCAAGCAGAATACAAGAGGGGTAGGAAAATACACCCTCCTTGTAGAACCAGATTTCTATTTGCCTCTGATGGTTGATGAAGATGTCAGCAAACAATTTTATTAAGACCTCTTTATTTCAGAAGTTCCAGCGTTCTGTAGCATGGAGCCCTTGCTGGAATTTCATACAAGACCTAAAGTACAAAGAGACAAACGAGCCTGAAAAAAAAATAAACTCAGCATCTCCAGCACTTTTGTCTTTCAGTGTGGTTTTTTTTCAGGAGAAATTTTCTAAAGCTGATATTGTCCAACTCAAGCCCCTTCTTTTTGCCTGAAGCATGTAACACGGGGAGGCCATGTCTCCTTGAGCTGCTACACAAGCCATGCCAACATTCCCCTTGGAATCACAGAGTCCTTTCCCTCTCCCATGCTTCGCTGCAAGCAAACAATCTGGACTTCCAGCATCCTCATTTTAAGTTTTCCAAATATCTCTTGGCTGTGTGTGCTGCATAACCAAAAAAATGGCAGCTGACAACACACAAATAAAAAAGCTTGGGAGAGTAGCTGGAAGATAGTTGACACCAGCTACACTGAAATTTACTGGGCTACACTCAACTGGAAATATAAATCACTTAATCCTTAGAGCAGTAACCTCAAACCCTTGGAACAGTAACTAGGATGAGAGAATATATACCAAATAATGGTATTTCCGTTATCCCATGAGACAAAGACTAAGTGCAAAAGAATCTTCTCTTGACCTACAGTGTCTCTTCCAGATGTATGAGCCAGATGGACCTCACAGCTGCTGCTCTAGTTAATACTCTCCTGCCACTCCAAGAACTGACTGCTTTAAGAAACTGTCCAAAGCAGAGGATTACTCTTCCTCATGAAAAGCATAAAACCCATCCAACAGACAGCTTGCTTCAATGGATACTCACGACTGAGCTACTAAAAAGGACAAGAAATTGTTTGCTCATTAAAGCTGTCTTTCCTACAAGGGAACAGCCTTCCTTGGCAAAGGCAGGAATTAACATCAAATATGTAAGTAATGACAGCAGAACTCAGAAACCTTCTATGAATCCAGCTAAAACCAAATCCCAGTGCCTGATCCAGAATTTATTTTTATGACAAATAAGAGGCACTTCATGAACTATTTGAATCTGCCTGGGGGACTTTTTATAGAAACACAAGCGTAACATGTCACAACAAGGCACAAATAATTGCACTCCACCTAGGAAGGACTGATGGAGCCTAAATGGAACATTTCAAATTCTGACCTATCTATTTGCTGAAAGCTTGCAAGCATCTCTTCCTAATTGCATCATCCACTGAGAAAGCCATTCGGGGACTACAACAGGAATAGAAACACTGGAAAAGGAGACTTCAGGTAGGAGGAAACACTCCTTCTTTGCTTTGAATTTCTGATTAGTTTCCATCAGAAGACTCTGATGTCTCTGAAGGCGTTTCCCAAAGACCAGGCTTTATCTGCATAGTCAAACACTGGAAGGCTTGACTGCCCCTTAGGAGCTAGCTCTGGGCCATGCTGGGCCTCCTGATGGAAGCAGCTTAGAAAGGTTTTGGCAGTGATGGTAGACAGGACAACTACCTTGTCCTCCACAGCCCCTCTTCCACTTCTGCCAGAAGAGCTACTGAAGGAAAACAAACTCCTGGGTTCACTTACAGCCAGTCATCCCTAAACCATTTCATCCCAAGGAAACTGCCCTGGTAAGCTCACCAGCTCAGCAGCATGTTTAGAGAAGTGGGGATGACAGGAGCGTATGGCAGAGGTCAGGCTTGCTGATAACCTCTCCCTAAGTGCACTTATTCCCACTGATTTTACAGAGCTAACAGAGACCCTTGCTATCCCAGTTCATTTACTGCCAAGTGAACTACCACAATGCCCATCCAGGAAAAAGCTCATTCAGCAGACCAGAGTGGGATAACCTGCTGGGGGGGGAGTATGGGCTTGTCATGCAGTCACAGCAAGCTACAGAGAGGATGTTTATTCATGGCCTTATTTAAGCCAACTAAGAAGAGGGTAAACTAGAACAAGACACATGGGCCCACTTCAGAGGATGTGGAGAGCTCTGCCCTGCACAACAGTGAGAGGCTTGGATGCCCTGCCAAAACCAGAAGACCCCTCTGCTACAAAGCCACGGCTGAGTTCAGACACACAGAGCCCATCAGCAGCTCCAGGGCAGGCTGACGAAGTGTCAAAGTTTTCACTCATTCCTGAAGTTTCTAAAAAACATGGAAACTGGTATTCATGCAAACACAAACTAAAGCCTGAATTAATCTGAATTAACTAAAACCATCAAGCTATACTAAAATAACTCAAGATTAAATAATAAAATTAAGAGTTCTCATTGTAATCACAAAAAAACTGATGAATCCCTTACATTTTGTATTAAGTTAAAACAGTCAGCCAGAACAGCAGGTTTCCTGCTGAACAAGCACACTCAGTACCATTCCCAGTCCTTCCACCCAGCTAACACAACTTCAGCAACCCCAGTATTTCTGGGTAGGCTGGAAGATCTCCTTCTGCACCCATCCGGAGGCTGTTTAATTCAAACAGCCAAAACCATGCTGCTAAAACAGTAGGTCCAAACTGAAAAGCTTTCTTCTCCATAAATAAAATGGCAACCAAGTAGTACTGTTACTAAAGCATTTACCTGTCAGGAAATACAGATATGACACATATTACTTCAAAAAAAGGGTTAATTAATATGAATATTTATTAAATGGCAGTGCCTGCAAAAAAAAAAAAACCCTACCCTCATGGGACAAAAAGTCAGAATCCTACCACTGTTTATGCTTTGTTACCTTTAATTACAGAAGTAATTTCATTAAAGCTGATTCTGTGTATCTTACAGTTCTTTCAACAGTCCCTCAACTATGCTAATAATTCTTCCTCCATGGCTCTAAGAGGAAAAAAAAACCCCTTGTTTCCTGGTCTATAAAACTTTACCTGGTTGCCAGCAGGCAGTTACCCCAATCCTGTGAAGGCAGCCCCAAAAGAATGGCAAAATGGATTCAAAAAATGCCTCAAAGCTCAGACACCAATACAATGAAATCCACAAGATTTTCTTATCCAGTAGGCAGCTCACTACAGGAATCCCAGGCTCTCCTTTCATCTTTGCACCACAGCCCATTACATTTTTCTAGAAATCAAGTAAATCAGTTGAATGGGAGGCATTTGCCTTTTGTGTCCCTAAAGCAGGGCAGTGCTCGGTGAGCCCTGTTCTGCATGGCATATTACACGTGCATGTCTCTCATGAGGACTTCTGCCACAAATCCAGTCAGGGTCAGGCTGAAAGCAGCCTTTTGCATCACAAGGATGACCATAAAATTCTCTGTTACAAAATGCACCAGACCCATGGACTGAGATCTCACTGTAGCTTACGTTCTCCTAGCTAAGGCCAAGACATCTGTTTCAGCTAGGCAAACCTGTTGTGAATGCAGACAGCATGAGAACTATCTGACCAAAATCCTGGCTTCTAAATCTGCATTCCTGTAATCTGCTGTGATCTCAGCATCATGCCAGATAGCCTCCATCCAACTGATAGGAAGAGTTGTCTCACCAAACCAAACTCAAAAGTACTAAAGAAACAGTCAGCAGGGGATACACAGGAAAAACACAGTGAAATCCAGCACAAGAAGCTCTATACTCCTCTGCACCAGCTAGTGGAATGATAGCCTCAAATCTACAGGATTTTGCCAGGTTTTACAGTTTACCCCAAAATTAGGAACCTACAACTTCAATCTCTGAGCACTGACTTGGCTGTCACAAGCAGGGAGGCAGAAGCAACTGCTGTGAGTTGCTGCTGCTGACAAAATGAGAGAATGCTGCTGTGCTCATCATTTTGCTCTGACTGAATTCTGGTATTCTAGGGCCACCCTCAACAGGATTCACTATCCCTTCCCAAGATGCTCCTTACAGGATAACTCAAACCATGGTCTGCTGCAGGAAACGCAGAAGGAAAAGGAAATAAAACAATTTCAAATGCAAGAGAAATAAAAAATTATTCCAAACACCTTGCATTATCAATGAGGCACTGAGAAAAACACCAGCGCAGCTCTCACCCAGACAACGACAACGTGAGAAGCCAGCTGAAATCTGGTACCCCTGGGGAGAGTCACGCTGCAGGAATGTTAAATCGGCCAAGTTTTTAATCTAGGATGAAAAACACACTGGCAGACCAGCGCAACAGAAACTGGCATCGGCAACAGGGAGGACGGTGCCTCTGCCAGGCTCTGCACTTTCCTCCTGGTAGAACCAAACTTAATTCAAACCTCTTCTGGCCGGCGATCCCAGGCGCGGAGAGACCTGGAGGAATTCTCCTTCAATGGGGTTATTCATTGGAGCCGTAAAATCCCCCTGCGTTTGTCGGAAGCCGGATGCAGCCTGGGAAACTGGCCTGGCTACCTGGCCCTCCATTTTCACTGCCAACAGGTGATCCTGGCTCCCTACCCTCTTCCAGGAAAGGACAGAACCCACTCCTGGTCACAGTGCAACAGCCACGCCCGATAGTATTTGCACTATCATTTTGTAAAAGCGTTTATTTTTTTAAGCGAGAGGGCAAGCTACGGGGGCACCCAGCCCAGTGCCAGCGAACCCGGGCTGGAACAGGCACAAAACCATGGTGCGTTCCCGACGAGCCGCCCGTCTTCGGAGGTGCGAGGGCACCCGACGGAGTCTGGCCACAGCCTCCGGTGAGGCGCAGAGGCCAGGCAGGAGGGAGGACTCCGAGTCAGGGCCAGGCCGGCTCCGCTCAGCCGAGCTCACGGCCGCCCGCCTCGCTCGGAGGCCGCAAACAGCACAGTCCCGGCCCCAGGCAGCAGCCCCGGCGGGAGTTGGAACGGTGCGAGAGGGAGCTCCCGCCCGGACAGCCCGGTGCGGTGGGAGGCGGACCGGGACCACCGTCCCGCACGAGTCTGGCCGCCCAGCACGGCACGGCACGGCTCGGCCCGGCCCGGCTGCCTTTCACCTGCCGCCTCGGCTTGCCCAGCCCTGCGCCGCCCCATCCACCCGAGCCGGGGGTGGCTCCCGGCCCCGGCCCCAGTCCAGGCGCAGGCCCACAGACCCGGAGAGCGGCAATGCCCTCTCCCCTCTCCCGCCGCTCAACAGGTGCGCGACAATCCCACTCACCTCTCCGCCATGGCCGCTCTGCCCGCGAGCGGGGCAGGATGTG